>NC_072734.1:120877471-121167471 GCF_026930045.1 Uloborus diversus | reverse complement strand
TCTGAAAAAGAGTGTTGTTCGAATTAGCAATTAACTAGCATGCTAGTTAGACTCTTAATTTGCCTTTTATAATTAGGATCAAATAAATATATGCATATAAATTTTTATTTACAAACGTGAATTATTTTGATATTTTGATCCAACGGTGTTGCTTGTTTAACTTAAACCATCAAAGTAAAAGTGTCTAAGTCAGCATATTCCAGGTTTAATTTTTTACAGCGCAAATTTAAATCGTTTGGAAGTAAATATCATACTTTTATCAAGCTATAAAAGGATGTCTGTTCGCAAAGTATTACAGTTTCCGTACTTTTTCCTTTCAATTTTACTCGTGAATATATACATTTAATACGGGAAGGGGAGGGGGGGGGGGGGAAGGGTCATTCCCAGAATACACCCTTTTGTGTATCATCTATCTAATCTTATAAATTGCAAAAAAAATAGTGAAACTCAATAATGTTAAAAGCAAATAAATGCAAAACAAAATGCTGATGCGAGTTTCGGGATACCGAGGAATTCATTTTTCAATGCAGAACGGGTGTGAGCTTCTGGGTTGAATGTTAACTGACAAGAGCCTTTGTAAGTTGAATTCGAATTCATAAGTGACAACCTTCTATTCCGAAAATAAGCACCTTGGATTTTCGAAACTCGTGCATTACCAATGCAGTGCGAAGCACAAAAGTCGTATCTACACTTTTTGTCAAAATTAAGCTACGTCACGAGGTGGCCTTTTGTCACATATTTCACCTAAATACTACGTTTTATGGTAATTCCTCATAGGTAAATATTTTTAAATAAAGTTCTAAAAAGGTTGTATCCCCATCAAATAAATGAGGCGTAAAAATTTAAACTGCAATTTCTCGTTTTGAACTCGGCTGCAGATACGACTTTTGCACTTACTGTGGCAGTATTGTGCTTTGTTTTGCACTGTATGTACCTTTTTGCGTGATTTTCACCCTTGAAAACACTAGTCGCAATAGTCACTAGCTGGAAGGGATTTTGGCGTTCTATATCACTCTGGTGGTTCGACGCAACTTCTTTGAAGTGCAATTAAAACGCTTGTAAAGTCCATTGTCAATAACTCTATACTTATATAAGTTCAACGTTAATAATGATTTAACTAAATAAGCAATAAATTTAATAATGTTTCTTTTTTTTTTTAAATTTTGAAAGTACTTTTTCTGAAACAGCATGCTTAAAAATGGACTTGACCATTTTTTAAATCATTTGACAAAGTTTAATATTTTTTTAACAATTTTAACAATAATTTTAATCGGTGCGCAGATCGAAATTCATTTTCTACGCTTCTGCATTTGACATCACAAATGATGAAATGTCATTCACTGATGCCATTAGCGCACAGCGCAAATTATCAAAACCTGGCATCACGGTTGACAGCAAAGCGTAAACATTCAGCGGGGTAATGAGTAGCGTGTCAGAAGTACATCACCATGTCCAAAATCGGACATCTAAAAAAATTATTAAATTTTTTTTCTCCGGCTCCTTTTTTTTCCGCTTATTCTGTCAATTTCAGTGACTGAAAGTAGTGTTTTTGACTGACGGAAACATACCCTGGTAACAAAACAATAGCATGTCGTTGACGCGAATTTTTTTCATAACTAAATGTCACTCAAAGTGCCGATCTAAGTTTTCAAGTTAAAAGAACGTTTTGTCAAAATACTTGCTTGATAACTTAATTTATCAATTAAGCAGCAGGCATTCACTTCATGTTGATATTCATCTCCCTCGTAGGTGACAGGTTTTAAAAAGACTCGATGCTTGAGAAAAACAATTCAAAATTTTTAATGTTACTGAAAACTTGTTAAAATAGTAATATATTTTTCTCTAAAACAGTCGCAAAAATGATACAAAATATCCCGAAAATATGAGTATGATTTTCCTGCAAGTTTCAGCGCTTTAAAAGTGATTTATCTAAATGCAGTTGATACTCTTTGCAGAAAACTCTGCTGATTATAATAAATAACCACTCGGCCAGCTTTCAAAAAGAAAATAATAATTAACACAACCGCAAATGCAACTGAAAATGTAATTTCTGCTCCTCCTCCTAAATCCAAAGCATTTCCGTAACAGCATTGCGCATTTTGCTGACATCCTAATTAAGTTTAACTATTTCTTCCAACATGTTTTGACGGGATGTTTCTGTGTCTGGATTGTCCAGACAACCCTCTCCAGTCTCTATCAGCTGTCCCTATGACAAACGCATTTGTCCTGCTCTGCAAATGACATTTCGCGAAATTTCAGCTTTAGCGATTACACACGCATCGTGAAATTTATTCCTGGATGGATAATACGAAGATAATTTTCATCTATACTTTCATTCCGCAGAAAAAAGTTGACAAATAAACAACATTCATTACTTCATTTAGTTATTTTTTTAAGTTAATTAATTCGTTACTAGTGGTACCCGCACGGCTTTGCCCGTAATAGAAAAATTAAAAGATCTTTCGGTTCGCCTGTATATTTACCAATAAGGTATGGTGAATTTTCTCGCCAATTGGCTTGTTCCCATGTTATGGTTCCACGTTACGATAATTTCGTATCTCGTCAATTGGCTAGTGCCCATGTTAGGGTTCCACGTTATGATAATTTCGTAATTTACTCGTCCGTCTTATGATAATTTTGTTCTTAAAATTGGACTAGAAAAAGAATTACATCGAATTTTCGAAAAAACCGCTTCGAGGTGCATACCCCCCTGCTACAAACTAACTTTGTGCCAAATTTCATGAAAATCGGCCGAACGGTCTAGGCGCCATACGCGTCACAGAGATCCAGACATCCTCCGGACATCCAGACAGAGAGACTTTCTGTTTTATTATTAGTAAAGATTTCGTTCATTTATTTGTTTATTAAATATTTCTAACTATTTTTTCTTGCTTCTATATTTGATATTAGGTGGACCGGAAAGTAATGTCTTTTGTTTGAAGCAAGGCCATTTTAGACGAGTATCTTACGAGATATGTCCGTTGCTGAACAAAGAAAATTATTTAAATTTTATCTCTAGAAATCGTTAAAATTTAGTTGGGTGATACAAATAAGTAGATTTTATATTATTCATAAAGTTCATGCGTGGAAACAAGAATCCAACAAATTTAGAGTCTTTATAAGATGTTTTATGCGACAATGGATACGTCTATTACCATAGAATCGTCCTTTATTTAATTAATAGTATGTTTTATTTTATGAATGAGAGACTGCATTTTAAAATACAACTAGACGCTTACAAGAAGAATCATCTTTCTGGGAGAGCAAGAGGTAATGTAAAATAAAATAATGTAGGATAAATTGCGACAACAAGCAACAAATGAGCATTTTTGCTACTTAAAACCAGATTTTTAATCTGAAAGAATATGCATTAAGTCAATAAAAAAAGCAGAGACAAAAAATTCCTATAAGTTTCAAAATGGCACATTTAAAAAAATTAAGGCAATTCATACCATAGCACATGTTTTAAATATTAATAAATTATTATTTGATACGCTTACGTGCGCATCACCGCGCCACCTACTCCTACATTGAAGAGCGCGCAGTTGTATGTTGATGCGTAACAGCGAGACTGCGCTTAGAGAAGCCATGAATAAACAGCCCATAATTGTGTCTTTGAGTTGAGTAAATCCTATTTTTAAACTCAGCGAAAATACATCTTATATAATTAAAAACTGAGCTTAGGTAACTATGTATGTAACGATGTTTGTATGTCAAAGTTTCTTCTCCCGAACGACAGTGAACTGACCATCGAACCAGGTATCGATGGATTCGTAATCTTCCCGTCTTCATGTTTGGCTATTTAACATAATCCTCCGAGAATTGTTAGCGGAGATATCAATTAAAAACTATTAATTATGACACTTAGATTTCGACATAAAATCCCTATTTTTTTGAAAACTTTCCTCCATTCAAATTATTATTCAGTGCTTAATCTCAACTTTCCGCAAGAATGCTTTTATTAAAATTTATAGCGGTGAAGAAAATCATTGAGACGAAATATTTGTAACCATTTTAATTTTTTCGATTATGAAAAAGGGTCATTCCATATCAAGTGATCCAAAGTTTTTTCCCTCACCTTTTTGTATTTCTTTGAAATTTGGCTCATCGATTGTACCCTTCGAGGTAATCAAAAGTAAAAATTTTTAGATTTTTATCTCTATTATTTTTTTATTTATGACACTTTGATTTTTTGAAAAACCCTCTATTTTTCATGGATGTTTGAACATAAAATGGACATTAACTCAGCACCAAATATAGATAGAATGATTTGGTAAAAAGCATTTTAAAGTACATTAGTTGCTGTTTAATTGGATATGCAACATGACTACTTTCAGAAAATTTTTAATTTTTAAAAAATGAAATTTAAATTTTAAATTTAAATTTCTCAGAAAAGGTATAATGAATTTTTTTTAAAAAATTCTCAAAAATTTGTGTGTATTTTATCTTTATTTGTGCAAAGTTTCAAGTTGGGATCTCAATGGGATCATATTTTAATGCATTTTTAAATAAAATTTGACTTATGAAATAATGACATTTTTCAGATTCTAACTAGTTAAATATAGGGTTCTCTTACTAAGGATGGTCTAGTAAGTAGTAATTGATAATGACTATGCTTGAAATGAGCTGACATGAATTTGTAGATTGGTACCCCCCCCCCCCCCCCCTGCCACACAACCACTTTTTATCTTTTTTTTTTTTCAAAACTGTATTTAAAAAAAAAAAGCTGGCACGTAACAGTTATAATCATAATAAACTGGGATGCACGCTGCTAAACACCAGCAGTGACTAAGGCTTATAAATGGGGGGGGGGGGGGGGGGGGGGGGTCATAAAAACTAAAAGTCAGAAAAACTTTAACAGACAAATAGAATCACTCATTTGCAGCTTTTTTTTTCCTTTCGAAAAGTGGGACGATAAGGGGAGGGGGAAAGGGAGGGGGAAGAGCAATCTGGAATGAAGCTTAACAACATGGAAGGTTATGCTCAAACTAGCAAAATTTGTTTGATCTATAACTGTTTTTAATATATGCATAAATAGATCTCGCTGCAGTACTCTCCTTTACAACTGAAACTAAAAAGAAAACTAGCATTAAAGAAAAGAAGACCGCCGCACTCCAAATGTTGTAGAAAGACAGTTTTATGCGGAGATACATATATGCTTTCTTTTACAACTGAAATTAAAAGAAAGCTAGCATTAAAGCAAAGAAAAAAACAGCTACACTCTAAATGTGTGGAAAGACGTTTAGTTTTATGCGGACAGACATATGATCTGATATTTAGATTGATTTTTAGTTTAGTGTGAAAAGAATGAAATAAAATGGGTTGGGGAACACTCCTATTTTGCTATGATCTTGGAACAAACTATTTTTTTCCTCCCTCCAAAATTGAAAGTTGGCGCAGGGGTAGGGGATGAAATGAATCATAACTTTCCTTATCAGATAGTGAATTAATCAAGTACATTTTGTGAAGTTCGGATTGAAAAAGAAACACTTGGCCAGAAAAAAAAAAGCGTCAGGTGAGGCTTGATACTATTATAGTGTTAATCGTATGTGTGGGTGGGGGGGGGGGGATGTACTTTGTCTTGCCTTAAAGAAGAACATTTACCAGCTTTTTATATGCTTTCTATTCATTTTGTTTTATTTTATTAACTTATTTATTTTTTGCGTTTTGAAAATAGTTTTGAAAAAATAAAATAAAAGTGGTTGTGCTGGGGGGAGGGGGCTTTTTCTTGCTTTAAAGAAGATTATTTAACAACTTTTAATAAGTTTACTATTTATTTTGTTTTATTTATTTATTTATTTAATTTTAATTTTCGAAATATTTTGAAAAAAAAAATAAATAAAAGTGGTGGGGGGGGGGGGGGGGGGGGCTTACCAATCTACAAATTCATGTCAGCTGATTTCAAGCATAATCATGATCAATTACTACTTACTAGACCATCCCCAGTAAGAAAACCCCATATTTAACTAGTTAGAATCTGAAAAATGTCATTATTTCATAAGTCAAATTTTATTTAAAAATTCATAAAAATATGATCCCATTGAGATCCCAACTTGAAACTTTGCACAAATAAAGATAAAATACACCCAATTTTTTGAGAATTTTTTTTTAAAAAATTCATTATACCTTTTCTGAGAAATTTAAATTTAAAATTTAAATTTCATTTTTCAAAAATTCAAAATTCTTTGAAATTAGTCATGCTGCATATCCAATTAAACAGCAACTAATGTACTTTAAAACGCTTTTTACCAAATCTTTCTATCTATATTTGGTGCTGAGTTATCGTCCATTTTATGTTCAAACATCCATGAAAAAAAGAGGGTTTTTCGAAAAATCAAAGTGTCATAAATAAAAAAATAATAAATATAAAAATCTAAAAATTTGGACTTTTGATTACCTCGAAGGGTACAATCGATGAGCCAAATTTCAAAGAAATACAAAAGGGTGAGGGAAAAAATTTCCCAAATTTTGGATCACTTGACATGGAATGACCCAAAAGTAAAATTCTTGCTTTTGTTTTAAGGGCTTTCCTGCAATCGGGGGATTTAAAAAGCTTACTTTTTGGTTATTTTTCCGCAATCTGCTGCAAAATTTTACCGATTGTTTTTCTTTTTTTTTTTGTTCAAGCCTGAGTGTTGAACACGCGTCACTTGACATACCTTTTATTTTCGAAATAGACCGAGCAAAGCCGGACGACGCAGCTAGTAATATTATACATTTTGAAGACATTAAAACACCACTTAACCAATTTAAAAAACATCGTTATTCTTGCTGCCATAAGCCAATGTTGAAAACATTTGTACATTTTATTACTAACAATTTTGAAAACTTTTACATCCTCAGATGTATAGTAGCAAGCTTTATGATCAAGTAACGCTTCTGATGTCATCAACAATGAAATTCGCATCATAGCATGATAATTTGATAGCATTTTTTGGTAAAGTTTTGACATGCATGCTTCATTTTGACAAGGCTGAACTGGATCCGGTAGCTTAACTGTTTTGCTGGTAAGATGGACATTTTATTAGAATGAAGAAACGAAAAAGTGGTCGACAATGAACGCTATCTACTGGAGTTTACAGATAATCCGCTGGAGTAGTGGTTAAGATTTCAGCTTTCAAAATATCACCAAACAGGCAAGTACTTCTTTCAAATCAGAAGCAATTTTTACCCGTCATACCTTGACGTTCGATTTTCTAGTATTTTAACACTAACGATGTAATAAAGTACACAGTTCTGTTTCCTATATACCAGAATCTTTTCACTCAAAAACATTTGAATATATTTGGTACTCGGCCTACTCCGCCACATTTTGACTACCTATTCGACCAATAATCGAGTATATGTAATAATTAAATATTTAAAAATATAGATGAGTTAAAGATTTTTAATAGATAGGAAAATAGTATTCAAGCTTTAAATTTACGGTATGTAATCATTTTCTTGACTTATATAATATGACTATTTTGTATGAAAAGGTTAAGAAAAACTGCGCATGTAAAATGAAAACTCTGCATATTTTTTCAAATATGCTAAAGTTAGAACCACAAACTACATTATTCAAAATGTTTATTACTAGCGAACAACATTTATTAACCGCAAATTTCAAATATTAGAAAGAACTAAGGTAAGTGCGAAAGGGAAGGCCATCCTAAGGTTCAAGGCGTAATGGATCACTTCTTCATGATTCAATTGGCTCCAACTATTGTACATTCATCAAATGACTTTCACAAATTAGAAAATCTACCCATGTTAAAATTTAAGTTTCAATTATGCTTATAAGGAGCTTTAAAAAAAAAATGGCGAATTGCCTGTAATAGGAGCCCGGGTCCTCAAAGAGGACCGCTTTGAAAAAACGTCAGAAAAGTACTATAACACGTTGAAATGCACATTCTTCATCTTCAATGCAAAACATATTGAACCACATTTGATAAAATTGAAAACACTATCAAAATTTCCATATTTTCTTCAGTGGAAATGAAAAGATTAATCGTCACATTTAAGGCACTGATTAGTCGTTATTTTTTGCTTTTTTATTTTATTATTATTATTATTATTATTGAGCAATCACGATTGCTTATTGTTCTCGCTTGACTGTTTTTGGCGTTACGCTGATTTTATTTTGACACCGCCTTCATCTGCCAGCACCGCCATCGACCGGCTCCTCACGATGCTGCTCCTCTAGCGAAAGCAGTCTTCAGGCTGCGTCCATATCCAACACACACACACGCATGCATACACACACACACACTCACACACACATACTCACACGTACACACATACCCACACACACACATACACATGACAGCACACAGACACAAACACACACGCCTACATAAACGCATACCCACTCACACACACACATGCCTGCACACACGCAAAAAAACACATGATTGCGAAGAATATAATTTGAATTCAAGATGTTAAAATTCAAATTAATTATTATTATTGTTATTATTTTGGCAACTCATGCTCACAGTTCGCGCACACATGTGCGGCATATGCAGCACATGATTACATCCTCCATCCGATTCTTCGGCGTCTTAAGAATGACACTGGAGTCCTAATAATGCCAATATAGCCTTATTGGGCCACAGTCTACTTTTCTGGAGATTTCTAAATCCACAGGAGAAAGTGACAGTACACAGCGACAGTTTTCTTCTTGGATTCGCCAGGTTTTCTAGAACACCTAATATTTTTATACCAAAAAATTGCATTGAACTAAGAAGAAGCAGAACTTACTGTAAAATAAGACCTGGAAATTTTGACTAGACTCTTTTGTTATAACGGTAACTACGCTTGCGCCTGTTAATAACAAAGGGCGATTCTCGAAAACATGTCCCGTACGTAACGCTAAGTTTTTTTATTTTTTCCAGGTAACCAAAGCCTTCAAAAAATAATGCTGTTGGGGAATAATAAATGCTTTAATATACTATCAAAGCATTACAGTTAATCTCATATTTAATTAATAGTTACTTGAATAAAATAAAAACTATTAACGTGACATTTTATCGAGAATCGCCCCAAAGCTTATTTTCCTAAACGCGACTAATACTCGGTTCTCGGTAACTTAGTATTCGACTGAGTAGCGAGTCGGGGGAGTACTCAGTACTTGTCCAAAAGGCTACTTCGTACTGCACTAATAAATATATTCAATAAATCTGTTCAATTAATGTAACAATATGTACAATATAGCAATGCATAGCGTCACTCTACACGCAGATGCTAACTGCCATTAACAGTATCCAATCAATAAAAGAGAAATCACTTCATGTTCGCGCCACAAAGCATGCTTCAAGCTCCAATATATTGAATTTACCGTACATCCCATCAGACAGACATTTGGACTAGCTGATATTTGTACAACAAAGGGTATTTGTACTATAACGCACTATACTATAAGCATGTTATTAACATCTAACATTACGCCATTGTTTACACTTACAGAGTCAGCTCTTACATCGCTGAAATGTAATAAATTAAAATATGCAAAATGAATATTTTTTGTAAATTAACTATATTTTCAATTGAATTTTAGATCTCTTTATTTGCTCATGGCTTAGCAGTTAATGTTGCGTGCACATTTTTGTCAAAAGCCATTCATTAAAAGTGG
Source organism: Uloborus diversus (assembly GCF_026930045.1). Taxonomy (NCBI): domain Eukaryota; kingdom Metazoa; phylum Arthropoda; class Arachnida; order Araneae; family Uloboridae; genus Uloborus; species Uloborus diversus. Next base: position 121,157,858 of record NC_072734.1, on the reverse strand, counting down.
CTAATATTTTTCAAAAAATGAATTTTAAAGCTGGATAGTGAAAAATAGGAACTCTTACGAAGCGTAATTTAAATAGGCAATCACCTTTCATCTTACTTCAGTTGATTTAAATCCCAAAGCTTGCAATTTACAAGGCAAGGCCGATGGAAGTGTACACCAACGCGCCACAGATTCGTCTGAAATCCGTTCTAGTAAAAATAGATGCGCTAGATTATAATTAAATTAATTTACCATTGATAGCACCACTGTGTAGTATTTTTCTAGTGTAAACCAAACAGTACCTATTGATGGCTAGCTATAAATTTGTTAGGAATTCTTTGTTACAAAGTAGTCGTTGGTAGTTACTTTATTCATTTTTATTGAATTTTTATTCTTTAATCAAAGTTTGGTTCAGTTTTATAAAATATTTAAAAAAAAAAAAAAAAAACACGTGATCAAATCTTTTACACTTTGTACAATCATTTTTATGAAACATTTCTCCTGCCGCCTAGTCTAGCAAACATGAACCAATCTGAATGCGGGGAGGAAAAGAAAAATCTGATGTGTGTGTTTCATTCACTTCGATGTGATTCTGCTTATTTTAGAGCCTGAAAAATATTTGCAACATCAAACTGGCATGTCTGCAATATTAAAAGATGCGTCCTTTTCCGCATGCAAACCAGAATTTACTTTTCATTTCATCGATGGTCAAACTGTATTTGCCGAACAACTATGAATCATAAGCCTAGTTTCAATTGTGAGTTGAAATATCTTTATCTTCACTAATAACAAAGGTGAAAGTCTCTCTGTCTGGATCTCTCTCTGTCTGGATCTCTCTCTGTCAGGATCACTGTGACGCGCATAGCGCCTAGACCGTTTGGCCGATTTTCATGAAATTTGGCGCAAAATTAGTTTGTAGCATGGAGGGTGTGCACCACGAAGCGATTTTTTGAAAGTTTGATTTTGTTTTTTTTTTCTATTCCAATTTTAAGAACATTTTCCCGAACAAAATTATCATAATATGGACGAGTAAATTAAGAAGTTATCATAACGTGGAACCGTAACATGAGCAAGCCAGTTGGCGAGAAATTCATCATACATTATTTGTAAATATACAGGCGAACCAAGAGACCTTTTAATTTTCTACTATTAGTCCAGGATCTGACACCACTTCTGTAGGAAAGTTCGAGTAGGGAGAGTTTCTTTTGAAAAATGTTTAGTAGGTGTCTTAGAAAGTATTTTGGACTCGGGTGGACATCCGCCACCTGATCACTTCTCCTGCTATGACGTCATCAAAGATGGCGGCCGCTCGCTCTCATAAATACTTAGTACTTCGATAGGAAGATTGAGTACGGAGAATTTTTCTTCAGAAATGTTTAGTAGGTGTCCTAAAAAGCATTTAGACCTTATGTGGACACCTGGCATTTCGTACATTTTTTAGCTATGACGTCATCAAAGATGGCGGGCGCACGCTTTCGTCCCATAAATCCCAAATTTATGTTAATACTTAACCAACAAAAATGAAAATTTGGCTAGTAAGTTACAATTAGTGTACAAGTTATAGTTACAAGGCGAATAGCAATGTATTTTTACTACTGCTATAACTTAATAACTATTTTTTTTAATTTTTTTGTTGAACTTAATAAAATTATATTTAAAAGGAGTTGTTACGAGTTGGTTGCAAATCCGTACTATTACACTTACAAAAAGAGCAACAGGTTACTTCATTTGCTCTGCAAGTACAGGAAGATTTGACACATTTCAAGCAATTACATGCTCCAATAAAATCAGTTGGAAATCTCTGTAAGTTCTTTTCTGGCATCAAATCATCATCTACCACTACAAAACCAAATTCACAAGGATCTAAGTCAACAGCAACATCGTCAATACAATGTCGTTGTAGGTATGTGTAAAAATATGATCTTAATAAGTGGCCCTTAGCACTTCTGCTAGTACGCGGCAATTTATCAGTGTCAATACTTTTCGCATGATGATACAGCCATATATTCATCTAAAGATTTACAGAATGACTCTTTTTGCAGTACTTGCACTAAGTATTCTTCTGCAGATTTAAGGCTTTCCTCTCTATAAACCCAGTCAGATGATACGCCAAAACTCTCCAAATACTCTACAGATGCATAATGAAGAGCAGATTTTTTGGTACCAAATCTACTTGTATAATTTGATCCAGATAGTACGTGGATGGCAGGAAGCAACGAAGACAAGTTTTCACCTATTTTTCGGTGAATATCATTAACAGATAAGAATCGTGTAGAATCACCAACCCCAGTACGCACCCAAAGTTCCTGAACAACAAATCGTTAAAAAGTAAGATAGTGAAACAAAGCTAACACCATTATATCAGTGTCGGCGCTAACAATAACGATTTTAGTGAACCCACACAAGGATGCATGTTTTGAATGAATAAATATTCTGAAGTCAGCTTCCACTACTGTCAGACAGTTTAATTCTGGATGATTTATCTGTTTTCCACTTTGCACAGATGTACAGTTAAATATTACATCATCGTCTTCATCACCATGAAAGGCACTAAAAGTATGGTTGGTATTATGTGGTGTTTGAGTGAAAGAAGCTGTCAGTGTATCAGCAATGAACTTTTTCAACATCGCAGTTTGTTTCTTGAAGATCACCAAAAGCTGCTGAGTTGGACAGGCAATGGAAGATCTTCTGAGATTTTGACCACATCTATAACGATGCTACTACCTTGTCTTTGCACCCTTTCAGACTTTTTAGGAGAAAATTTGCGATAACTGTCAAAAACGTAATCTACTCTTCCACAGTTCTTGGTGATGCTCCCGATGTATGAAGAAAAAGCTGAAACAGCTCCACCAAAGGTTTTATTTTCATTTGTCATAACCTTTCGTACAGAGTTCATGACGTTCAGAATTCATGACGTCGACTTATAAAGCAAGTTTTATCGTCAGACTTGATCCAGGTATCATCACTGGTGCTACCATAAGATGTTTCCAGCTCTTTTAACAATGCACTTTTTTTGTGGTTTCACCATCAGCCCTTGGCCATTGAACAATGAACAGTTTTCAGATAGCTCATACCTCGTGTGATACCAGTTTCCGATAAGCATGGTTTAACTGATATGTATTGCTGTTTATCTTGGAATAGTACGCACACATTGTCATGAGAGCCTCCTATACCGGATAAAGTAGATTCTTCGTAGTCAAAATTATTGAAAGCGCCAACCGTATATGAATCTGTCTTAAAATGACTGGGCATTGGTACTGCAGTAGGAGACTGTTTTAAGAGCATATTGTGCAAGATTATCGTGGTGACGAATGACCTCACTGTAGCTGACACTGAAGCCGAGATGATTCAAGCTTGTTATCAATGTTTTACTTTTGCATTTCTCATGTATTTCTTCGCCCATTATCATATGTAAAGGAGTTTTTTTTAGTCCACGATGCATGTTATAGTACATTATTTGTAATAACGCTTGTGCCTTAAGATACCACTTCTAAGAATACTTCCTTTTTCCTTCCTCTTCTTGTTCATTGTCAATTTCTTTCATGGAGTTAGGATCTACGTCAAATGATGTACTGAAAAAGCTTATTAAAACATCAAGTATTTTACTTTGTCCAAGATCTTTTAAGGTCTTGCGCATCACCAAATTTATCGCTGAGCTCGAAATCTAGCCCCTGCAATGCGTCTCTTAGTAGAATGGCGCATTCTGTTACAGGATTGCAGCTTGTAAGGACATCTGCAACTTCTTCTGTTTGAAGATTCGCAGAACAAAAACATAATCGGTTTGTTTGCCTCTTTAGGTTTGGCGAAAGTAATGTCATTTTGAAAGCAATCACACAGCATTAGTTTAAGCTTCTTGTTGCTGATTTTGATGCCGTCATTTTGTATATTAAACTTGTCTCGAATGTAACTGAGCGTGTATCCATAGCCTTCATGCAGTCCAGATTCGATGTCACGAGCTATAAGCGAAAAGGCTGCCACCTTTTCTGAAACTGGAGGTGTACTCTTGTCATCTGCTTCAAGTTTTCGTTGTACTTCAATAAATATCCAGGAATACAATTGTTATAGCACAAAAGATCGGCGCCGAAAACACTTGATACATCCTCCAAATCACAAGTGCGAGTGAAAGTATAATGTGGCTTTTAAAAATTCCTTAGCTCTCGGATACTCACTTATTCTGTACTTCTCGCAAATGCGATTACGTGATACATGGTTACAGATGATACACAATTGTAATCGATGAAGAATACCTCCTGTTGTGAACTGTGATAACGTGCACGCTTCCTTCCAGATTTCTGTAAACTTTCCTACACATGCGACTGAGCAGTAATCTAATGATGCCGTCATCTTCATCTTTTGATTTTTCCTTCTCATTTTGAAGCTGCAAAAGAGGTTTCTTATGACAGTATTGCTTATAGCATGCATTATTCATATGGTAGTACAACAACTCTTCCTCACTTAACGCGTTCAAACGCTTAGTAACTACGTCATTTCGCAATTTTGCAGCGGCCCTGATTTTTCACGACCATTTTCTGTACTTATCACACTATTGTCACTTTTATTACAGATAATGCAAGTCTTTTCAACTGGTTTGAGATCTCTTTTGCTGTCTTTTGACACTCTCGACAATTTAATAATATCCACATCTCAATTTTATTTCGATAAATCTCGAACAAAAGAAACATTCAGATTAACAGCGTTTCATCATCTCAAGAACCACCCCCTGTCGCACTCATAACACATCATATAGTTCAATGGCTGCCAACTTACTACTTCGAAGAATAACAACGCGCTCGAATGTTATGCCTGCGCCGCCTATAGGCCGTGCCTAAGTGGAGCGACTAATAAACATTCTGATTGATTGGTCACACCAGGTGAAAATGGCAAATAAACATTTTTTTACGCAAATAGTTTTTGAGTATAATTTTAAACGGTTGTTCAAAGATTGACAGTTGAAAAAATAATTTTAAAGAGTGAATTTTAAAAAAGGAAAACAAATAAAAAACAACAAAATAAATTGTTTTTAAACTACTTTTTCGGGAAAACTTTAACACTAACTTAAAAGTGAACTAGTTAATATAAATTAGTACAAAAATGTGCAAGAATCACGCAAAAAAGTCAAGTATTAAAATAAATATGAGCATTTATGTGATCGAGATGCCGCCATCTTTGATGACGTCATAGCAGGAGAAGTGACCAGGTGGCGGATGTCCACCCGAGTCCAAAATACTTTCTAGGATACCTACTAAGCATTTTTGAAAAAAAATTCTCCCTACTCAAACTTTCCTACAGAAATGCTGTCAGATCCAGAACTATATGGGCAAAGCCGTGCGGGTGCCACTAGTAATAAACAAAATATCGAAGCATTTATAGAAACATTGTTTTAGTGCTAAGAACAATTATAAATCTCGATGTAAGGGGGGGGGACTCTACTTTTTCCCGGTTTTGTGCTTTACATTGAAGTACATGAAGGATAACTTTATTTTTCATTCCGTACAAGAACGAAACTCTCCATAAGATATTGAAGAAAAGAAACTGGAACAGGCTACGTTTCAGGAGAAAGAGTAGAAAAACAGTACCAATTTTTTGCATCATTTTGAAGCTAAAGTGTTATCACAAGACGCCTCTTGTTTTCCTTTCAGAAACTGAGCTGAACTTACATAGGAGCTCAAGGAAACTGAGCCCCTGCACTTCTTTTCAGTTTCATGCAAATTTCAACATTTTTGGAGAATACCTGTCTATTTACATGCAAATATAAGTTGGAGAAAAATAAGTTGTGAGAGTTGTGTTTTTTCTGAGAAGGACAGCTATTGAGCTCATTTTTTACAACGATGGAATAGTGAGACACCATTCATTCGTTGCTCATTGCTCCCCTGACACTTAGGGGAGGGTGGCCCAAAGCGGGTCGGCCTTCGTATGCCCCCCCTCATTATGTGTTAGCGGCGATGAATACGTATGTCGTGTTTTCCCGAACACCCCCGAATTGTTATCATTTCCAGCGATGCAGCAGTGAAGCGGCATGGCGCAACCAGGCTTAGAATTAAAAAAAAAAATGATGCATTAAAAAAAATGTAGTTTTGTAACTTGTGATTAGTCGAAGACCAGCTTATTTTTTTATTATCAATAATATTAACTTCTTCTGACACTATCCACCTACAAACTACGATGATCATTCCGTTTTTTTAATTATTAATTTAAGGTTATAATTATTGGAATAAAAAACATGCCTTTGGGCAAAGCTGGTAAAGGATTTAATCATGTATTTATTTAAAATTTCTTGACTCGTGTGCTGACTTAGATTTTCTCTTTCAATGGGATAAGTATAACTTTAAAAAGTTATTTTTTAGGATGGCAATTAATTAGTCTATTAATTAACTCAATTATTTCTATAGGTTTTATAAACAAAAATACTGACTTTAAATTGGATAAGCACAACTGTTTTATATTTTGTTATATAATGGCAGGTAGCTAGTCAACTATATTAATCATTTATAACTTCATATTTGATTGGCAAATGTACCAAACCACAATTAGTTAAGCTTACCCGCTTTGGGCTCTATGGGAGGGCAAAGCGGGTTTTTCACAAGTTTGATAATAAATAAATATTGGTTTTGAAATAATACAAAAATCACTCTTTATTTTGAAGTTCAAGAACCTTGCTAGGAAATAAAACCGAAACTGTTGCGATTAAAATCCAAAAACTACAAATTTTGAGCGTTATTCGAATACCTACCCGCTTTGAACCACCCTCCCCTATATATTAAAAATGGAGAAATTATCTATTGAAATAAACTTAACTGAAACTATCCTGTTGATGCAACTTAGTTTGAAAGCCATGACAAAGGGCATTCCACCGTCACGTGCGGGACAAAAATACGCTTAAATTTCATAACCTTTTCGTCATATCTCTTAATATTTTAATGAAACACAGATAAGCAATTTTTTTAACCTTTACATTTGATGCAAAGATGATTCTGACACAATTATATTTTTATTAAACAATTTTGTTATTTAAAATAAAATTTATTTACATGCGTCACGTGCGGGACATCCAAAGTCAACCTCTGGTAACTTGCTTATGAATAAGCTAAAATTTTTGCTCTATTAATACAGCAACGACGAAACAAATTGTAGATTTTGAAAGCTATGGTTCCAACGTAAAGGAAACATATCTCATTAGTTTAAAAATAATTTTTTAACCATTGAAAAAAAATATGTATGTGCCCATTCCATTGAAAATGGTCATTTTATCCCGCACGTGACGGTTCCTATATTTCATAAAAAAGAAATAATTTGTAAAGAATGTTTTTGCTTAAGAAGTCACACATGCGTTTGTGACTGCTTAAGCAACAAAATTTTGTTCATTATCCTCTTAAATTATTATTTTTCATCAAATATATGAAGCGTCACGTGCTCGACAAAATTACCGTTTTCCGTGGAATGGCCCCAAAGGGTACAATGAAATCATTCCATTCTTCTTCAGTGCTACATCACAAGATGTAAGTCAATTTACTAATCCAGAATAATCTATAAATCATTCTGTCTCAGTCCTAAACAAATACGCGATAGATGTTACTACTGCGCGTCAAGACAACATAAAATTTACCTTGCCAAAGGCAGCAACTCATACCAAAGTCAAACGACAACGATCATTCATATTTTTCCGGGCAAAGTTTTCGGTCAAAGTTCGCTATTTCAAAAAACATGTGTCTCACTGTTCTTACTCGTAGTTTTTTCTAGATCCAGTTTTATTATACCTACTAGTGGTACCCGCACGGCTTTGCCTGTAGTAAAAAATTAAAAGGTCAATTGGTTCGCCTCTATATTTACAAATATTGGATGATGATTTTCTCGCCAATTTGCTATATTCATTTGCTTGCCCATGCTACGGCTTCACGTTATGATAATTTCGTAATTTAGTCGTCCACGTTATGATAATTTGCTCGGTAAAGTTTTCTTAAAATTAGAGTAGAAAAAGAACAAAAGCGAATTTTCGAAAACTCGCTTCGAGGTACACACCCTCATGCTACAAACTAACTTTATGCCAAACTTCATGAAAATCGGCCGAACGGTCTAGGCGCTATGCGCGTCACAGACATCCAGACAGAGAGACTTTCATCTGTATTATTAGTAAAGATTACAGTGACAAATAGTGTACTATTCAAAAGAATTTAATTTCTGTCTTTTTTAACAAGGAAAAATGCAATTGAATTTTCGTGTCTCACTTTACCCGCTTTTCCCTGATCTAAAAACAATATCATTTGCTTGAAATGCAAATAAATTGGTTTATGAAATTGAACCTGCTGTTTTATTGTGTTACATTTGTGGTACACTATAATAAGAGTCATTCCGTGTAAATTAATTTTTTCCAGAATTTGGAAAAAATTAAAATTGATAGCTAAATTTTTTGTTTAAGTTTTGAACTCGAATAATCCTAATCCCTGAAGCCTGAACCGTATCTATTCGGTGATTTTACCCTGTAATACCACTAAGTCCAAATAATGATGTTATTAAAATACTCTCTTATAATTAGGATTTAAAGAAAACTTTTCGAATGAGTCTAAATTCACAAGTAGACTGAAATAGGAAATAATTACAACAGCTTTGTCAGTTATGGCTCCAACTTTCCAATCAGAACTATGACGAGAACCGGATATTTCTCTAAATGAATGTAATCTTCATTGATTGTTTACTCTTTTATTTCAACAGTTCTACTTTAAGGGGACACTTTGTAAGCGCTAATAACACTCCGTATAGTTTTGTTTTATTTTGCAAAACTCAAGTTTATTTAAATTAAAGGTAAGTATATTTTGCTTTGAATTTTTTTTTAATTTGCAGACTAGTGAAACTTCCATAGAAACATTACTAAACTGAGCTGTTGTAAAGCTACTTATTTATTGCACTTGAATAAATGAAGAAACAATTGCGCTGCATATCCACTTTTGAATAGATAAAAAAGGTTCACATATTCATGAATATGTTTGCTTCGATAGCAAATTAATTTATTGATTCGAACGGTTATTCAGAAATAGTTGACGAAGGTTCAAGTTTATTTTATCGATTAAAAAATCGCCCATCAAGGTATGACGGGTGAAATTACTTCTTCATTTAAAAAAAGCAATTGCCTCTTTGGTGATATTTTGATCGTTGAAATTTTAATCCAAACTCCGGTGGATAAACCCTAAACTCCAATAGATAGTATTCATTGTTGATCACTTTTTCGTTTCTTCATTTCCCTGAAATGACAGTCTTACCAGTAAAACAGTTAAGTGACCGAATCCATTTTAGCTTTGTCACAATAAAGCCTTTCCCTGCATGTTAAACATTACCAAAAAATATCAAATTATCATGCCGTGGAGCGAGTTTCATTATTGATGACTTCAGGAACGTTACTCGATTTTTGGCTATTATATAAATGAGGATTATCGAATACAAATAATTTAAAGCAAAATTTGTTTCGTGTTAATGAGCCATCAGAATCTTAATAATAGCCCAAAAATTATGTCAAAAAGTATACTGTTATTTTTTCTCCCCCCCCCCCCTTTTTGAAAATCACTGAAAACTTAATCATCTACTTCAGAAGTCATGGCCTTTAAATGGTTAAAGAATTTTATTCCTTTCTTGAAAACTGGCAGAAAGTAAAAGTAATGTTAACATTCAGCAAACTCTTTACTTTGTTCTTGTTTGAGATGTAACTTGTCGACTTGAGATCTGCATTCAATGATAATTTTAAGGCTTTAGCATCAAATTTTATTTCTTGCTTCAACTGTTTATCAACTGAAAAACGTATTAATTTCTTTGCTGAACCACTTGGGGTGTTAATCCAAGATCCTTCGTTAAAAAGGTTGGAATGAGTAAATATTACGGTAAAATGGGATTAAAATTGATAACTGACACAAAAAGATTACAACTCTTGCAACATTTCAAAAAGATAATCACGTTTATATAATCATATTCCCTAATAGTACAATGGCTAATAGAATCCTTATGGGAACGTCATGTGACTATCATATAGGATCCCCGATGCGGGATGGTCACTAAAAGTTGCTATAAAGTCAGCAACAGGTTAAGCCAGCAACTTACAAATATCAGCCCGTGGCAACACAACAAAGTAACGTTCCAGGGACGTCTTCATTACGTCACAACATGAACGGTGCAAATTCATTGTTGCAGCGACGTCGCAGTGAATTCTCATGAAACTGGTCCCAAATGTGTCATAGCGTGACGTCACAATTTTGTCACTTTGTGACACTGTAACCGTTGTTACTCGCAACAAAGTCCCTTTAACTTTCCAGTGACATGTGCCGTCAGGGATAGTAGTGTAGTATGACCTTTACCATGGGGGGGAGGGGGAAGAGTGTATCTAAGCGTTGTCAACATTCCAAAGCTCATTACATAATAGATATTTACAGCAGCGCGAAGTATCGTAAAAGAGAAATAATCTCATTTGGGAGCTGTTCATGTTGTTACCGTAATAATTAAATACTTAGTTTCATTCGAATAAATCTTTAAATGCTGAAAATTTTGCGCATTTACTCGCAGCTTCCGTTACCTTAAATTCATTCTCATTTGTCCAATTCATTAGTTTAGCACGTTTAGGCGCCAAAGATGTAATACTGCAGAATTCCATTGTTATTTCTTCTAACCAAATCGTGGAGTTGCATAAATGAGTTATATAAACCTGTGACATAACGTTCCTAAGTTGTTACCGTAAATTTAAATGCTTAATCAATGGACAAGATTTTCGCAAGATTGCTCGGAAGTTTCGTTGATGTTAATCTTTGACAACATATCATATAAATTAAACATCGTTACAATTTACTTTAACTACGCGACTCTAACAATAAGCAATTAAATGATAACATATTCTTGCCTATTTTTGTACGTAAGTAAACATTAACTGTAAATCAAATGATTATTAACATTATTTATAATATCCCATTATATTAAACGATTGCTTAACTATACATATAGACCATTTTTTGCTTGAGTATGTTTATTACTTCTTGAGATACGACAATGAAAATCAGCAAGAAAACGTTCGATTGCTCAACTCCCCTTTGAGATAGTTTCACCCAGACTGAATCAGAACCTGTCCGTTTTCGAGTCTAGACGGGGAGTAATTTTTGTCTGATTCTGCCTTTTACTTACTAAGATGCATCAGTCACGCATAACGGAGAAAATGTTTTAATTTTTCCACCCCCTTGGAGATTTGTAACATCTAAGCTATACAATGTAAATATGTCTCGTATTGAACTTTGCCAACGATAAAAATCAATGAAGTCTAAGTTTCGCTAGCTTTTCCAAAATCGTAAAGCCACACTGATTTAGCTCCGTGAATAAATCCTGATGATTCTATTTAAATCCCAAAATCCCTACAGAACTCCATCCCGAAACTTTTCCTACTACAGTATAAACGGTAAGTAATATTATAAAGACTTGTTTTGAATAAAATGTTATTAGTGGGTGCTTAATGCATTTGCATGGGTGTGATATTTTTGCGCATATATTTGCTCTTTATTCCCCAGAATTTTAAACCTAGGCATTTATTTGCGATATATTTTCAGGAGAAATTGCGTTCCATAATATGAAGTAACAACTTTTTAAAACAGTGTTTTTTTTATACTTGAAAAATAATGATTTATAAGTGTTGAGGATGTGACCGTTCGGTCACGCAAGAATATCTACAGATGTAGGTGTTAGAGTTAAATTAGGCTTAAATTACGCTTTAATAAGATATAGCGATGCCAAAATTGTAAATATGATACCCAACGTAAACAATGAATAGGAACCAAAATGGCTAAAAAAAAAAAAAAAACAACTTGACATTAATATGAGACCTCATACCCGATAGCAGACACAATTAATATTTTTTTTATTATTGCTCTAATACAGGATTTTTTAAGAACACGAATTTTGGTTTCAAATTTTAAAATACTTTCCTGCCTCAAAATTAGTTCAAAAGACTCTGCCCCGGGGTTTACTTCTTTCAATTTTGAAACGAAATCTAGAATTGACATAAAAAAAAAGCAATTCTTTGAAAGGCCTCACTTTATTTTATCTTTCAATTAAAGATAAAAAAATATTAAAACACAATTTTAAAGGATTTTATTAACTAACTTCTTTGAAAAGCATGATTAATGAATAAATAATAACAAAAGAATGTGTTTTTCTTTAAAAAAATATCTAGGGGGAAAAGTGTTTTTTTTTTCCTTTTTGTCTTCATGCTCTTAAGCTTTCAGCTTTTATTACCTTAAGTTGAAGTCACCTAAATAATTTAACTATTCGTTTTAAACTTTTATAGCAATATTAAGTACACAAAAAACTATAAGAGTTATTATTTGATTTGCTTAAAAGATATTGATATACCCGAAAGAAAACAAGACAGCAGTTGAAAAAAATAAGCTTTTTTTTTGTAGTAGAATAATTCCTGAGCACGTTTATTGTTTAAATAAATAATTAATGTTCGTGAAAATATGAGATTTGCTGTTCTAAAAATAATTTTCATGTTCTTATTTACTAACTTAATTGTGCTCAGAAAGAAAATGAACGCGTTTCTTGTTTTGAGAGCGTTCTAACGTACATTATATGAGTGCGATAAAAAAATTTAAAAAAAAAAGGAAATTAGTATCGGCTGTGAGATTTTGATGTCATCTTTGGAAAAAAATACGGAAAAAATAAAACTCCTAATTTAAATCGATCAAATCTAAGTTTTTCCCACACTTAACGTCTTTTCATCGGGTCCAATCATCAGTTTTGTTGATATGTATTTCCTGTATTTTACATTTTTTAACCCAGTCTCTTGAGAAACGTAAAATCGAGGTTTCATTGTAATTCGAAAAGAAAATTCAAATGTCAAGTAAAGAAAATTAAATTTCCAATGAATGATTAATGATTCATAATCAAATTCGGTGCAAAACATCACAAAGATTGGTGACTCCAAACTTAACTACTTAGGCCTATATCTTGATATTTCTTCAACTGTTAGCACCCATCAACGACATTCCTATATCTACAATGAAACATTTCTAAAGCCAACGTTTGTGTAGATAGTTTTAAAGAAAGAAACTAAACTAATGAAAGTAAAGTCAATATTAACGATAATAACTTGACATTTCTCTCCCAATTTAGATAGGTAATCAACAAAAAGAGGCTGAACATGTCCATTAAAATGATGTCACTTTTTAAAAACAAAATTTGACCCCCTCCATCTCTCCCATTTTTAAAACTCTCATCACAATCAAGGTTTCGAAAATGAATGATAAATAATATAGTTGCTTAGTCCATGATGCTAAATAGGGATTAACTCGAGCTTCGTGCGGAACTAATAATTTTGAGTTGATGAATGATCTTCTTTACTAATATGAAATTCTCTCTGTCCGGAGGATGTCTGGATGTCTGTAGAATGTATGGATCTCTGTGACGCGCATAGCGTCTAGACCGTTCGGACGATTTTCATGAAATTTGGCACAAAGTTAGTTTGTAGCATGGGGGTGTGCATCTGGAAGTGATTTTTCGAAAATTCTATTTGGTTCTTTTTCTATTCCAATTTTAAGAACAAAATTATCATAAGATGGACGAGTAAATTGCGAAATTATCGTAACGTGGAACCGTAACATGGGCACAAGCCAATTGGCGAGATACGAAATTATCATAACGTGGAACCGTAACATGGGTACAAGCCAACTGGCGAGAAAAATCACCATACATTATTTGTAAATATTCAGACGAACCAAAACACCATTTCATTTTTCTATTACGGGCAAAGTCGTGCGGGTACCACTAGTAAATAAAATAGTTGCTTGGTCCATGATGCTAAATAGGGATTAACTCGAGCTTCGTGCGGAACTAATAATTTTGTAGTTTAAATTGTAATAAAATGTATTTTCCTGTTCATCTTTCAGTGGTAAGGAAAGCGTCTACAGATTTTTAAAAATGTAAAAAAAAAAAAAAAAAGTCATATGGAAATACTTGAGCGTGTCAGATATTGATTATTAAGATGTTTCAACGTGTCTGGTGCTTGTGATACTAAAGTATGCTCATCTGCCGACTTACGTGGTGGAGAATGGTCATCCAGAAGATTAGAAAAAAAATCTTTCGAGCGCGTGAGTATTCAGAGGGGGTGTTAAGTGATCCCCAATAATGTTCTCACGCAACATGACGTTTCGAAAGTGATGCATGATGTGATCTCATGTTGCATGAGAACATTATTGGGGATCACTTACCACCCCCTCTGAATACACACGCGCTGGAAAGATTTTTTTTTTCTAATCTTCTGGATGACCATTCTCCACCACGCAAGTCGGCAGATGAGCATACTTTAGTATCACAAGCACCAGACACGTTGAAACATCTTAATAATCAATATCTGACACGCTCAAGTATTTCCTTATGACTATTTTTGGGGATCACTTAACACCCCCTCTGAATATGTATATATATAGGGTGCGGAGAAAGTTCCCATAATTTTGTTTAAAACGTTTTTTTGGCGTTAAAATCATACGTTGGCGATTTATTTGGCACATATTGTTTATTGGCATTATAAGTATTTGAGGTTTAATCATTTGTTCTTTGTTAGTTCATCGAGTTAGTGAGCTATGAATCATGAAAATGTGTGTGTTACTGCCGTTGAATTACACAAGATGGAAATGAAAACAACCGATATTATTCAAACGACTGGATTCAAGAGTAAAACAGTCTATAACGCTGCGAAACGCTACAAGGAGACTTAAGGGACTGTCGACCGTCCACGGAGTGGCCGTCCAACCACTTAAACGACTCCAGCGAATGTGCAGAAGATCCGCTGTCGCATCTGTCGCAATCCAGATCGCTCAATGCGAAAGATGGCCAAAGAACTGGAGATCAGCGAAAAAAGCGTCCGAAACATCGTGAAAAACAAGTTAGGACTTCGTTCTTACAAGATCAATCTCCTCCACTTCCTCAATGGCACAATGAAGCAGAAAAGATTGATAAAAGCTCGACGGATGTTCGCTTGACCGCTGGTGCTCGCCTTTCAAAGGTTCTCTTTACCGATGAGAAGATCTTCACCATCGAGCCCACACATAACCGTCAAAATCACCGCCAACTGCTTAAGAAGGGTCGGAAGAAGACCGCTGCTGCAAAAATCATGGGACACAGTCACTTTCCAGCTTCCGTAATGGTCTTGGCAGCATTTGTGCCACTGGGAAGACGCCGCTTGTTTTCATTGACAGAAACGTCAAAATTAATGCTGCGAGCTATCAGCAGCAGGTTCTATGCGATATACTGAGGCCATGGGCAACAGAACACTTTGGCCATGATGGATTCACACTCCAACAAGATTGGGCTCCTGTGCATTCGGCCCGATCGACGATTGCCATCTGCGAAGACTGTTCCTAGGTTTTTTCGGCAAGGATGTTTGGCTCCCTAACTCACCGGACCTCAATCCGATGGATTACTCGGTGTGGTCAATCTTGGAGGAAAAAATCTTGGGAAAACGATACGCCACGGTCGACGTGCTCAAAACGGCTCTGAAGCGTGCCTGGAATGAGATAATGGTGGATGCATGCGCGAGCATCGTCGGCAATTTCAGACTGCGGCTACGTAAATGTATTGAAGCCCAAGGAGCCAATTTTGAACAATTGTTATAATTTTTTTGTTTAATGTTGTTATTATTGTTTCAGTAAAGAGTTTTTATTGCTTTAACTTGTTGATATGCTGAATCATGTGTTAGGTACAGCCTATTGAAATATCTAATAAAATTGGTTGAACTTTCTCCGCACCATGTATATATATATATATATATATATATATATATATATATATATATATATATATATATATATATATATATATATTCATATTGAAATACTTTAGCTTGTCAGATTTTTATACAGAAGGTACAGCTGATTTTCCAGTCATGGTAGCCAAAATCTGTGTCGAAAGAAGTGTGCGGGGTAAGGGGGTGTGTTCTCTGAAACTGTTTTTTATTTTCTTCTATATTTTTGTACAACTGGCTATATTAGAGGATTTTAACATAATGATTCTATGACCTCCAAAGAATGAAATATATGGCCTCAAAAATCGGGACGGATAGCCACCGTAGACTTTCCCCTTCCAATTAAAAGTTCCATTTTTGTGAAATAAGACGAAAAAGTCCATTTATTTCGAAATTTTTAGTTTTTTACTTTCGTGAAATAAGTCAATCCACCCTATAAAAAATCATTTTTCAATGGATCATTAATTTTTAATTCTGAAAAGTAAGGGGGATGTGCCCCCTTGCCCCCTCCCCCGTGCGAGCATATATCACGCATAAACCAGCCCTTCCACCAAAAGCAGAATTATAAGCATAAACTAACTTAGTTTGTTTTTGTAGAACATAATGCAAAACAGTATTCCAGCAGCTTTACCTTTATAACGTTTATTGCCAATGTCATGTAGGTTATTGCCAGTATCAATTCTCTAAATTGTTATTGCTGTTTTTAAAACAAATGTTAAAAAATAGAGCAAGTACGGACATTTTCATTTTTGACTTTATTAGGGAAACATGTTTACATTTTTTTTCGTGAAGTTCTCTTGACACCCGCAATAGATTTTACTCACGTCAGAACAAATATTTGCTATGTCACTTAGTTTAACATCGTCAAAGAAAGAATCTTGACATGGAAAGGAATAGAAAAGAAAACTCGCTTCCTTCCGTAGTAAAAAAATACCCCTGACATCTATTATGCTATCATCAAAAGGAATAAAAAAAAAAATGAGACTTAAAAAGAAACAACGCAGTGTTGTGTTTCGCAAACTTTTATCTTTCAAACTGAACTTAAAATATAAAAAGTTTACACATCAACAAAAAGTATTTTCAACAAGCAAAATTCTTCAATCTTTAAAGAGCATGTTAGAAATACAACGAAATTGTCATCAAGATATTCACAAAGAAAAAACGTGATAAGTGTGCGCTTTTTGACGTTTGAATATTTTATCCCTGTAAGTTTCAAATATTTTCGCATATTTTTAAAATGAGAAGTTTCAACAACGATGATAATATAAATAACTGTAAACTAGATAAGCGAATTGATATGATAGTAATACTAGTTTTAGATAGAATTATGAAAAATATGTGTTCTTCATGAGTTATTAAGTTAAGGAAAGTAACATAAAAATATATTTCGATCATTGTACGAAAAAGTCGGACAAAACCCGGGTGGCAAAATGTTTTTGTTTTTCCAACGCTGCTACGTGAATAAAATTGCTTCAATTTATATTTGAATGAAAAATAAGTTCTAAACAAAAATATTTCTTCCATTTGAAAGAACAATAACGTGGAAGGTTAATAAAATATTTTTTTGAAAGCATAGAAGTGCCCGGTTTTATCCGACCAGATCAGATGAAACCGGGTACATAAAAGAAAAATTTAATTTTTTTTATTTTTTTACTACTGAAACATTATAGAACAACAGTTTGGTGCCACGTCCCTCCTACCCTGAGGAACACGAGTTAAAAAATCACGGCACATAAGTAATTTTGAATTTAATAGATTTAGAATTGAGTGGTTGTAAGAAGATGTGAGATTTGTAAGAAGTTTTAAGAACATAAATCACAAACAAAGTTATCATGCGTTTTGACATCTTTTTTGCTTTGAGGCCATAAACAGTCGCGTCTGCTTTAAGGTTTTCCTTTCTGTTTTTCAGGTTTTTCTTTTCTATTTCTTTGTTATTCTTAAAACTCCAATTGTAACTTATAAGGATGAAGAAATAAGAATTACTGTCCTCCCTTACCGCTTGTCGGACTTTTGCACATACCTTGGGGTTTTTTTTCCCACTGGGGAAGGCTTTATTTCTGTTGGGGGGGGGGGGGGGGTGTTGAGAAAGAAGGCAGGATATTCTGAACTGGATTCGCTGTTTAAACTTTCTTTCCTGATTAATAGCGTTGTCGGATAAAACCGGGACCTTTGCAACCGAAAAAGACCTAGTAGTACCCGGTTTTGGACGACTTTCTTTTCACCTCGTGAAAATAAAACAGTATGATTATTTGTAAAATATAATTAAAGTTAAAAAGCAAGAATAAAGGTCCTCAAGTTAAATCAATAATCGTAGTCAATTCTTTGCCTGAAAAACCTCAAGTTGAATCACTAAGAGACTATCCGCAAAGGATGGCAAGCTTTGGGGACGGCGGGGGAGGGGTAGGGGTTTGTGAAATTGTTGCAGTTTGTGATAAGAAGTTGATAAAGGTGAGATAAAGGATGACATCACGCAATTGTCTAAGAATATGTTAATGTAAAATAAAGTGACATATGCAAATGGATAGGAGTGTTGGTAAGGTGAATTGTGGCACTTGGTGACAAAGTGGAGAGGAGAGGAAACAAAAATGTTGAAAAAAGAGGGGGGGGGGGGTGCATTATATTTATAAACAGTTCCTAATCACGGACATCCCTTTGTCTATTCTAGACAATCTGCAGTTAAAACATGTTTAGAAATGAAGATTTCTTGAAACCGATCACAAGAAAGCTGAGATACTAAAAGTCGATCATCAGCAACCTTCAACTTAAAATATTTCAAACATGAACTTAAACCTGGTTTAATAGCTTGAAATAAAAGCGTGATATCTAATGTTATACTTACCTAACACAAATCTTCATGCAATAATAATCTACAAAGTAATATTGATGGAGAAAAAATCAAGCCTTCTATACTTGAAGTTTTCCAAACATTGACTTCAAAAAGCAAATAAACTACATTACTTTTCTTTTTACTCCAAATGACATGTCGATTGGTTGGTCGCATTGTGAACGCCACGCAGCACATAATCACAGCATTACGATGCCGCCTGGTTAGATTTGCCCCAACTATAGTTTTATGCATTTTCCGACACATACCAGTACCAAAAGTCAAAACGGGTAGGATCTGGTTTTGTCTTTCTTCCCGGTTTTATCTGACTCTCCCTTACATTAGTTTTTTTTTTATTTTTTTATTCGTTTAATATCTTACTAAGACACTGCGTTTCCCAAAAAAACTTCTGTACATTAAAGACATTTTTATCTATTATTTTCAAGTGAATATACTTTTGCACGTAAGAGTACATACTCCGCAAAACGTATACATACATATATTGTGTATTCTCTCTTAAGTAAAATAAAAATTGCACGTTTCCTTATAAGTCACTGATGCTCAAAATAATGTTTGACAATTTGGCATTTTAGTGCTGTATTTGTATTAATAATTGAGATTTATAGTTAAACATTTTTGTTTACCATTTGGCAGGATAATATAAATTAAAAGAGATTAGTTCGCATTTTTATGTAATTATATTTTAGATTGATCCAATATCCGGAAAATTGACCAAAATACAAAAAACTTGCTACAGCGAGATCAGATAACTAATCAATTTCTTGACACGTGACAACCGTAACCCCCAACCCCGCGAATATGTGTAATCTGACAGCTCAAACCATGCTAAAACATTATTTGAGTCGCAAGTAAGAAAGCGTAAATTTTAAGAGTTAAATTCGTTTTGGAATTTATTCCTATCTTATAAAAATGTCATCTAATATTTTCTAGGAATTTTCTAGCATGTAAACCAGATTCACATTTGGCAACATTGGCTAAAAGACGTAAATTACGCTCCTCGCCGAAGAAAGAACAATGGTTGGTAAAATGCAAATATGTTTTAAGGGGTCTAAGGACCTTTAACCTTCAAAATTTCCGACTTTCCAATAAAAAATATATGTTATACATATTTTAATTCTGAACAATTTGATATCTTATTTATTACCATACACAAATATTTATGACCTGAATCTAAATTTGTTTATTTTTTAAAAATTATTTATTTTTTTAAAAATTTTATAAGTTAATATCCAAAATTTCCAAAATTTTGTGCAATTTTTTTTTTTTTTTTCAAATATTAACTTTCATTTTAAATTAAAATTTAGGTTCAGGTCATAAAAATATATCAGACAATTATGCATGAAAAGTTTTACGGAAATATATAAGAAACTTTCTGAGATATCATGCGCGCAAAACGAGAAAACCGAAGAAACTGGCACCTGAGAAAAAAAGGGCTTAAACATACATAATAAACATAAATCCCTATGGGGAAAATTTACTCATAACTTGAAAAGTTTTAGGCGTATAGTAATAAATAAGGTATCAAATTGTTCAGAATTAAATTGTGCATAATATATATTTTTTTCCAGAAAATCGAAAATTTTGAAGGTTAAAGGTCCTAAGACACCTTAAATTTAAAGTAGAATCCAATAGTTGTTTCCTGTGCTTGGTGTATTATATGAAGTAGAACAGGGTTTCCTAAACTTCATAGTCAGCGGACCCCTTTCATGGATCAATGTTCAGTGCGGATCCCTGTCATTAGAGAGTACAAATAGTTGTAGTTAGAAGATAAGTGGACTTTTTTAAATTAGCCATTACTAAGAAAGTAATAATCATCATAATCAATGAATATCAAATCAATATAATCAATAAGTATCATTATTGATAAAAAGGGTAATCATTTTGCAATAGTTAATTTTTTTTACAAATTCTAGAGTACAAAAATCAAGTTGAACAGACAGAAAACAATAGATAGTAAAAAAAAATTTAAAAAAATCAAAATTGAGTCTCAAACGAAGGGGGAAAATGAGGTTGCTCAATGTGCCGCAATTTTTATACATTGAGTTTAACTGTTGATAGCTTTGGTAGAATATTAGGATCAGCGCAGACAGCTTTCATACACAGTCCAGTCACATTAATGTGACCATCTATCAAAAGCCAGAATAACCACCTTTCGCAGAGCAGACTGCTGCGAGACGTGCAGGAAGAGAGTCACTTAGGTCCATAAAGGTGTTCTCTGGGATGTTGAGCCATGCCGACTCTAATGCCGTGGCCAGCTGCGCTAGATTACGCGGTTGAGGATCCATGGCGCGAACAACTCGATTGAGATGGTCCCACAGATGCTCGATTGGGTTTAAGTCAGGTGAGTTTGCTGGCCAGGGGAGGACGGTAAACTCATCCTGGTGCTCTTTGAACCACGCACGTGCACTGGCAGCTGTATGGCACCTCGCATTGTCCTGCTGGAAGATGCCATCATCCTGAGGAAAAACAATGCGCATGTAGGGGTGGACATGGTCCGCAAGGACAGATGCGTACTTGTATTGATACATCGTGCCTTCCACAATGATCAGTGAACCCAGAGAATGCCAGGAAAACATTCCCCGGACCATAATGCTACCGCCTCCACTTTGGACCGTTCCGGCAATGGTTGCAGGGTGGTTCCTTTCAGAGGTTTAACGCCTTATACGCCAACGTCCATCTGTTCGATGGAGCATAAAACGCGATTCATCAGAAAACGCTACCTGTCGCCACTCAGTGGACGTCCAGCTGCTGTACTGGCGTGCAAATTCTAGCCTTCGTCGTCGATGAACAGCAATCAGCATAGGTGCACGAACCAGGCGTCTGCTTCGGAGGCCCAGACGCAGCAATGTTCGATGAAAAGTAGTTTGGGAGACACTTTTGGTAGCCCCTTGGTTCATTTTGGTGGTCAGTCGCTCAGCCATAGCCCGTCTATCTGCCCGAATGCATCTCCGCAACCGTCGTTCGCCTCTGTCATCTATGGCCCGTGGCGCACCACATTTGCCACGTCGCTTATTTTGAACAGTCCCATTTTGCCATGCACGGTACACTTTTACCATGGCGGCACGCGAACAGTTCACAAACTCAGTCGTTTCGGAAATGCTTCCACCCTTGGCCCGAAAGCCAATGATCATGCCCTTTTGGACGTCGGATAAATCGCTTCGCTTCTGCATTACGCCAACGATTGAAATGTTTTCCGAAGCCCTCACACACCCTTTATATACGCTCAACTGCACTGTGCTGCCACCTGCCTTCTGTGATTGGTTATTTAACTCTGACGTGGAAAGTACGTGGTGGTCGCATTAATGTGACTGGACTGTGTATTTAGTTTTGGTGGCTGCATAGGTTGAAAATTCGGAATCGCATCGCTAAGTCGTGGCAAATGGAAGAACACGCTTTGCTTTTTCAACGATTGGTGATTTTTGTTTTACAGCCTAAGTCAGAAATAGGGTTAAGCACTGACTTACAAAAATTGTAAAAATTTAGCTGCCAGGTAAACTTTGTAGGTTCCAGACAAATTATTTTTTCAGAGTTTGTAAGAAAATTTAGCATAGCGTGGTCTCTAAAATAATATTATTCTGAAAGAAATAACAGCCGAGGTATTTCTTTTTAAGCCTGACTTGTCGGACCCTCGAGGCAAAGTATCCTGGAAGGTGGATTTCAAGGTGCAGTTTGAAGTTATGTCTATGAAACATTCATATGCACAGGGCGACAGATTGCATGGTTTTGTTAAAGTAGGTAACGTTTCGACCACTAATGCATGATCTGGCACATTGTTCCTTGATATTTCGGGGAGTACAACTCAAAAGACAACTTCTTACTTCGAAGGTGAAAATTCTAGTTTTAAAGTGCAAAATTTAAGTACCTCATTATGATTTTTAAGCTTTTTTTTTTTTTCGAAGTTTGCCACAGGCCTCCAGCTAAAGTTAGTCGGACACCTAAGGGGTCTGCGGACCACATTTCAGGAAGGTCTGAAGTAGAAAAATCTTCAAGCCCTTAGAAAATCGAGGCATTTCATATATAGGGTGATACAAAAGTCAGGAACAACTTTAAAGATGAACAATTGAAAAACGAAGAGAGATAAAAAGATGCGGTTTGCACTAAAAAAAAAAAAAAAACCGGGTTTTGTCTAGAGACGAACAGAAATAGTTTAGTTGGCGACCAACAGATGGCTCTGTCGGATTTCTGATCTAGGATCATTCAAAGCAACAAACGGTATAAAAAGGAGTAACGGCATCAGGGAATGGTAGTCGAAGCTAATATGCATCGGAATGCTGTCCATAGTTGACAAAGCCCGTTCATCTAAACTGTATAATTAGAATTATGGAGAAATAAAAAGCTATAGCGCCATTTGTTGGTCGAAAACAGAACTATTTTTGTTTCTTTGCCACACAAAACCTGGCTTCTTTTCGACTCGTTCAGTGCAAACCGCATCTTTTTATCTCCATTCGTTTTCGAATTATTCATTTTTGAAGATGCTCCTGACTTTTGGATCACCCTGTATATATATATATGACGATTTCGAAGTTTTATATTTATTAGCATTCAAATTAACACATGCTCTAATTTAAACGGAGGTGAACCCTTAAACTTATGAAGTAATACGTTTCAAAATAATTGAAGCTCCTTATTTCTTTTATAAGAATCTAATCAAGATATTACGTCCTGAATGAAATAAAATTCTATCTTTTAAAATTTAAAAGATATATTTTTTTTCATTAAAAGCTAATACATCTTCCTCAAATTGTACTTCTTGTAAATGCAAGCCTCCTTAAAACATACCTAAAAAAATTCTTCAAGAATTCCTGATCTAGGACATATTTGACATTTAATGCAAGTAAAGTGCTTCCCACATCACCTCAGACGACTGCTTATTACGTAAATTTAGTGTTCCAAAAATCATTAAGGGTTAATGAAATTCTAACGCACACCATCAATCAAAAGAGAAAATAAGTCAAAAAGTGACTCCAGCTGTTAAAATTAATTAGTTCCTTAGACGTCCCTAAAATTTGCTTTTTTCACACGCATTTATGATTTGCTTTGTCATGGGTGCAGATTAATTTTTACATTGCAATAAGCTAAGGAAAAAGCCACATTCCTCATCTTATATTGGATTAGAATTATTTATAAGATAATTACATGTATATCAATTTAAAAAAAAGCTTGGCATAAAACTGTTTCATAGTCGTTCGAAAAGTGATTCTTTAAAACTGTTCTAAGTCCTAGGCATACTTTTGCATATGAACGCATTTGATGGCATTCAAAATGCGGTACTTTTGCACTTTTTGTTTTACACATTTCTGCTGATTTAAGTCAGGACTGCAGCATTTTAGTTTTATTAGATCCTTTGCGGAATATCATTTTGCTATAAATGTTTATTGGCTATAATACTCAATAATTTAACAAATAACTATGGAATTGCGAGGAATGTAAATTAAATTAATTGAAAACATTTTTCAAGTAAGTACTGCATAACTTAGGTACAGCGCTCAGAGACCGAAGCTCTGCTCCTATTTTGAGCTCATCAGTTTCTATACCGTTTTACCTTTTCGGAAACTTTAATTGCAAGAAAAACTTTTTTCGTGCAAATATAAATAAACGAGCTGATGTGTGCATCACATGACTTCCTTTTACTCCAATTTTAATGTCATTTCCCCATTATTGGCAATTTTAATGTGATTCAATAGTATACTCTCTAAATATCACCACCAGTGGCCAAATTAAGCAGATTTAAAAAAAAAAATCGCCAAATGTGTCGCCAACTAGGCGACAAAACTTGGCGACCAAAAGACTGCAGATTTATCGCCAAGTGTCCGACAAATTATAACACCACTAGAGTTTACATCGAAATTAACAATGATTTCCCCGCAAAAAGGAGAAGACACTCTTAGAAACATCCGAATGCAACCAAAAGATAAGGTGCACAACTAGACCCAACTAGGAATCTACGTACCAAATTTCAACTTTCTAGGTCACACCGTTTTTGAGTTATGCGAGATACATACACACATACACACATACGCAAATACATACGTACATACGGGACGTCACGAGAAAATTCGTTGTAATTAACTCCGGGGTCGTCAAAATGGATATTTCAGGTGACTGTACGTTTCTAGGCATAAATCCACGTGTGGTCGGGTGGAAAAAAAAGCTCAACATTCATTCGGGGGTGAGAAAAATGAAAATTAAGGCGATTTTTGAGTGAAATTTTTTTCGCGAATACAACACTTCCTTTTTTGTAAAAGGAAGTAAAAACTGGAAACGGTTGGAAAAATTATTAAAAAAATGAAGTATTAAAAATGTATGCCATTATATATTTCTGCGATGCATTACACCCATTTATTATACTTTTAAAATACATGCTGTTCTGTGTGTAGATCCGAATATAGCAATTCCGGCGTCTTTTAAGTTTATATTTACATGGTCACACTCTGCAATTCCTTTCACAATATCTTGACAAGTGAATTTCCTCGCACGTATTAAATAACTTGTCCAACAGACGGAGGGAAAATATCAAGTCTGGTGTAAATATTTGCCCACTGCCACGCTAAAGTCTATCTAATTGAAAAAGTTCAAATAAAAGTGGAGGGTACAAGTTTTGAGTTCACGAACCGTTATAAATGTCACGAATATAAAAGGACAAGTGTCGCTCGTGGTCGAAGTTGGAACCATTGTGTGTGTTTAACCCATCTCTTCAAGTTTCAGTCTGACCCCAGAACGTTCTTAATAGAGTCATAACACAAATATATTTTCCATTTACTTTTAGACGAAAATGTCGTTTTTACTTTCAAAATTGTACGACACAAATATATTTTCAAATTACTTTTACACGAAAATGTTGTTTTTACTTTCAAAATTGCAATGAACGTTTTGCTTAAATATGAAATAAACGATAAAAAATGAATTAAGAAAACATCTAAATGTGAGCCAAAATAGTCGGTTTTTGTTCAAAAGGCTTAGAGAATACCTTCCCTTAGAAAAAAAAAAGTACTTTGTATCCGTTGAGTTTTTATAGGTAACTTTTACATTTACGAACACTAAAAGATGCATTTAATTACTATTTAGTAACTAGAAAGTCACCCCGTCAAGGCATAACGGGTGAAAATTGCTTCTGCATTTGAACGAAGCCATTGCCTGTTTAGTGATATTTTAATAGTTGAATTTTAACCCTAACTCCAGTGGATTAACACTAAACTCCAGTAGGTAGCGTTTACAGTTTACCGCTTTTTCCTTTCTTAATTCTCCTGAAATGACAGTTTTACCGGTAAAGCAGTTAAGTTGCCGGATCGAGTTCAGCCTCGTCACAATAAAGCCTTTCCTTGCATGTTAAACATTACCAAAACATACTATCAAATTATCATGTCATGGCGTGAGTTTCATTGTTGAAACACTCGATCATCGGCTATTACTTATATGAGGATTTATTTTCAGTCAAATTATCATTATTTTATTATTATTATTATTATTTGCTTTTCATGCCCCAGTGGGCACTATTAGAACAGCTCATGACGGTGAAATTTCTGCGATTCGAGTCGCACTTGAACAACTTTTTTGTTTCAGCGATAAATGTTCCTCCATCCGATAAATTTGCTCTCTACCCAATAAAATCTATGGACAGCCCATCTTCTGCAGTTATACTGAAATGTCATAACTCTATTAAAAAGTTACGACAACTTGGTAAATCTGTCGTTTTCCAATGTATCCCTTCTCACTGCGGAATTAAGGGAAATGAAATAGCTGACACTTTGGCTAAAAGGGAACCACCCCCCATTCAACAAATTAACACTATTCCGATCCCATACTCAACTTTTAAACGAGTGATTAAAAGTAAAGCCTCCAAAAATTTCCACCCTCAACGAATAGAAAGGACATCTGACACAAAATGGAAGGACCTCAACCCGACTGGCCACGCCAGAAAGCAGTTGCTGTTTTTCGACTTACCGTTGGACATGT
This sequence comes from Uloborus diversus, assembly GCF_026930045.1. NCBI lineage: Eukaryota > Metazoa > Arthropoda > Arachnida > Araneae > Uloboridae > Uloborus > Uloborus diversus. Next base: position 121,131,327 of record NC_072734.1, on the reverse strand, counting down.
AACATTGAACTATCTTGCTACTCACTTATACAGGATCAACCTGGCCCCTAATCCTTATTTTCTCCTTTGCCGAAGTCAGCTAATTATGGACGGCCGCCATCTTCTTCAGTGCAGAGTTCTTCATGGATCATCAGTTGCAAAGCGATACTGGGAGGCGAGGAGAAGAATGTGGAAATGACAAACTTTATGTGCATGTACTTGTTCTTTTGTTTTGTAATTTTTTCCCTTTGTCAAATCCCACTGCCGCTGGAAATAAAGTTATTGTCATTATTATTATTATTAATATTATTATTATTACTATTATATAGCCGCCTCAGAGCACCAGTGAGACATCTAAGCCCAGGAATAAAAGTAAAATATCCTGCTGTTGCTTTAGGCATCTATTTATTTATCTATTTATTGCTCTCCAGAAGACATTTTTACTATCCATTCATCGTAAGCATGGTTTTGAAAAAGTTGGTTTATTTATAAAGACATTTCTTAAAGAAGCTAAACAAATATTATTGCGACTAAAGTACCTTTAAGTAACGATCAACAGCTAGTTTAAAGGAAATGAAACTTTTACTGCAAACAGTAACAGAGATGATGCATCAAAGAGTTTCTTATAAAACTGAAAGCGTTGTTCTAAAACAATCATGGAATGGATATCTTACAAAAAAAGATTGCCTTCAGAATAATAAATTGATTTCAAGTAGGACGAAAATTGAAAATCCGGAGCAAATATTAGAGATTCAAATTTGAAACTAAAAATAAATAAAAGCTATTTTTGTCAGATGGCTATTTCCAATTTTTTGTCAAATTAAAAGAGAAAACTTAAGCTAAAAAGAGATAGAGAAATATCCTAGATTACTCAACTGACATTTCTAATTTCCAGCTTCACTTCAAATCAGTGCATAAGATTCGCAAAGCGATTTTGCAATAAAGAGTAGAGAAATATTAATCTAATATTCCAACCAGTCAATGACTAGAAAGAATGACAGCAGCAAAATGATACGTTGATAGTTAAGCTCAGGTTATTGAAAGTTGTTTTTATACTTCCCACTAGACAGAACCAGAGCATAAAAATAGTTACAGCAAGTTCTGTTCTGTCTGAAAAAATTGTCTTAATATTCTTATTTATAAAACGCAGGAAATTACACGAATTAATGAATACGGCTCTTTTCTATTGCAACAAAATTCTTTGATACGTTGTAAAGTGATCAGCAGTGACAAACAAATCGTTAAAGAAACATTGTTTAGAAAATTTCTATGTATAAATAGGAGATATAATGTAAGAAAATATTTTAGAATAAAATTTCGTGAGCATCAAACTACACTGGTGTGCAAAAATTAAGAACGAGACGGTTTTTTCAATATAACTTTGTACAAAAGCTTTCCAAATCAACACATTTAATACCGTAAGATCACCAATACGTAAGGACATGTGTAATGTATAAGCAACACTTACTAAAAGAGAAATCAGAGGGATAAAAAGAAGCTTTATTGAAAAAGTAGCATGGAGCGCAATGCGACATAAGGCCGAAACATCCCTGTGATGGGTGTCCAGCAAGAAACATCCGGTCTTTAGTAGGGGATATGATCTTCTCCGACTGCTAGGCAGGTTTCACAGCGTCTGCCCATGCTGAGAATGAGGGTGTAAATGAGTTGTTGAGGCATTGCTGCACATTCGTCTTGCAGCGCCAATCGAAGCTCCCAAATCGTTACTGGTGGTAAGGTACGAGCTGCCAAGCGTCTGCCTAGAAAATCCCATACATGCTCGATGGGATTGAAATCCGGAGATCGTGCCGGCCAAACCATACGTTCAATATCCTCACTCTCTAAGAGCTGTTCGGCAGCTACTGTGCGATGACACGGTGCATTGTCGTCCATGAAAAGGAACTGCGGACCCATAGCGCCTCTAAAAAGACGCACATATGGAAGACGAATCCCGTTACAATAACGGGTCCCGTTGACTGAACCTGCGTCGAAGATGTGAAGATCTGTACGACTACCAAGCATGATGCCTCCCCAAACGAGAACACCACGACCTCCATACCTGTCCCTTTCAATGATGTTCGAGGGCTGATTGCGGCTTCCCCGCTCTCTCCAGATGAGTATGCAATGAGAATCGCTACTCAGACTGAATCTGCTCTCATCTGTAAAGAGTACTCGTCCCCATTCATTGTCTCTCCAATTCCAATGTTCCCGGCACCACAGAGAACGCCTTCTCCGATGGGCAGGCGTTAGAGGTACACATCGTATAGGGTGTCGTGCAAACAGATCACCACCGTGCAGTCTTCTGGCCACGGTAAAACGCGATATCGGTCGTCCAGTCGCCTGTGTCGTGTGTCTAGCGATTTCTCCCGCTGTCTGCCGCCTGTTTCTTCTGGCCTGTAAGACAATATACCAGTCATCTGCGGGTGTGGTTCCTCGTGGACGACCACTACTGAACCCCCGGATAGCTGTTCCTGTAGTTTGAAATTGTCTCCAAAGTCGTGAAACGATGCTGTGAGCAATTCCGAACTATGCAGCCACACTTGTCACACTGCGACCTTCCTCCAACTTCCCAATGATTCGACCTCGGGTAAAAGCATCCAGATGTCGTCTAACAGATTGATTATTCGCCATTTCTCGCTGAGGAAGCAACTCGGTGTGATTTTAACTGCTATACGGCGTGCAATCTCTTTGCCAGAAATACTGATCTTACACCGACAACATGCTTTATACTACTCAGACACTCCCCCATTACGTCTGCCAGCATATCTGCGCATGTGCTACCGTACATCACCTTACTTAATCTCCTGATTGGTCTTTCTGTCCGCTCTGCCTCTTCGTTCAGCTGAAATGCTAATTTTTCGACTTCGTCCTTAATTTTTGCACACCAGTGTATTTCATTACTGCGTAGGTAAAATGGCAGAAGATTCGACTAATCAGACAAATCTTCTTCCATGATATTCCAGCGTTTTATTCCAGCACATTATTCAAGGCTATTTTATTGTATGTATGGCAACTTTGAAAAGAAGAAGAGAGAAAGAAGAAAGAAATCTTATAGTATTTTTATCAAGCATTGAAAGTTAAAACCTTTTAAATTTATCATTATTTTAGCATAAGTTGTAAATAGTTTACGTTATCTGTGGCTAGTTTAATCTTTTTTCTTTAATTAACACGAATATCGACAACTGTGTTGGATAACAGAACTGAAAACTTCTCGATGATCCTCCCCATTCGGACGGAGTGTGTTGGTATTTTTTATTAAGAATGTTAATCAGGATTTAATATTTTACTAGGCCCATCTAATATTAAACATGTCCTTTATTATTAGAGAAGTTTCATTTTCTTTCTAAATCCCATGAAAAATCAAGCGCTTGAGACTACCTTCCACATAGACATTTCGATATTTAATGAGTAAATAATAACTTTTACTTCGTTCTAATCATCTTTAATGCGATAAATAGAAGTATTTTTCAACCAATGTTATCAACGAGAAATGTTCTTAGTGTTCTTAGCTATTGATGTTATCGCATATTACTCCACAAAATTTCAGTTTCAATTCTTAGCACTGTTCGAGTAAACAATAATTTTAGTATTTATGAGTTATATTTTATCCAAGTGTATGATTAACCAGAAATATAGTATTTGGATACAAAATACTTGCTAAAAATTACATCTTTGGCTGTTTTCTGAATTATACTGTGTTATCCTAAAAATAAAAAATGCGTCGTGTAATGAATAGCTTTAAAAATTGAATTTTTCAACTTTTTTTTTTTTTTTTTGGCAGAATTTAAGCGTATCAAACAGAGTGACTTTTCTGGTTTCTAATATCTACATAAAATGAATATGTGTATTTTTATTGAAAATACTGACGAAAAGTTTTTCTTAATCATATAAGTGCACCATTTCAGGCATCACAAAATTAAATCTTAAAAACTAAATTCAAAGAAAGACTGAAAACCACATCAAAAACTCGAGTAAGTTTTTAATTTTATGTACTCAAGTTACTATGAATTTCTCTACGGATTGTACTGTATTATTTTTACGCTAATTTTGGAAATTAATTACATGATGAACTTAATTGCTTTATTCATGATTTATGCTAATAAATTTGAGCAGAAATGCCAACCAGAATGTGAAAAATAGCTAACAATTGAAATCAAAAATGGTCATTTGAAAATTATCAACGTTCATAAATATGAAACCAATATGTTCTCGAATTCAATAATCAGAATGTGCTAAAAATCATGGTTTTCGAATTGAGACTACACTTTATTCGAAACCACTCTAAGTTGGGAAAGCATTCAAAAACATTTTCCTTTTTTTGCATACCCATTTTTGTCAGTATACGCACATTTTAATTTTTGTAAAAAAAAAAAAAAATCTCGATTGCAATACTTTCATTAACTATGTAAAAGTAATTTCAAACTAGTTTTGCAACCTTTGTTGCTAAGTATTGTTTTGATAATAGTAAAAAAAAGGATCTCCAATTTTCTCCGTGATCAAAATTTCCCCGAATGTAGCACTATCATACTTAAATAAAACACAATTTTTACCACATTATATTGGAAATACGAAAGAAACTTTTTTAAAATACTGAAAGAATAGTTACTTTTGCAACTTTTTGCACCGTGTTAACATTGTATATTATCTTAAATGATGATTATAATAATAATAGTAATTATTATAATTTTATTTTTTAGTTCCGAAAACTGAACACTAGAGCGCAGACGTTTCGCATTAGTTGAGCTAGTAAATTAAATATGTTGAAAATCTTAAACAGTCATTTTTTTCTTATAATCACAAATATTTACTGTACCTCTAACATCATAAAACATCAAAATAAAGTTAACCTCAAAGTTTTAGTGAACACTAATTAACGAAATGTTTAATGTAAACATTTTGGGAAATTCGATTAAAAAAAGAAATACAATATTATTATTGTTGCAGCTCCTCAAAACCTTTTTATAGCTATGAATATCAATTTCTCAGAATGAATATTAATAGAACACACCCTTTACGCTTCAACGAAACTTTTTTTTGTGTATCATGCTCTTTCATATTATGGGTATTTTAAACCTTGAGTGATATTACATATTCACGAGCCATGTTTTTCTATGGTTTCAGTCTTGAAAGTCAATTTTCTTTTTTACTTGTGTTACTAAAAATTGCACAAAGATGTAATACAAAACTTATTAAAGAGTAAATGGCTGCTTAAAGAGTTTAATGATCCTATAATTATTAATATTTTTTAAGCAAATAAAACTGTAAAGTAAGAAAAGTTTCAAAAACAGGCAGATGTGATCTTATGATCATCTGCAACCTCTGCTCCAAAATGCGACACTTGATAAAATTATAAAAATTACAAAGAAAATCCTAACCACTAGCTTTAATGGATGTGTTTTTTCAGGTTTACCGGTACACAGGCAAAAAAACAATGATTTCTTTTAAAAAGATTCTTCGATTCACAGAAAATCTACAAAATGCAGATAATGAGATGAAATTTCAAAACTTTAAAGATTAGATAATCCGCTCTGGCTGAATAATCTATAAACGGGACTTTCATGCGAATGGAGGATAAAATTTGAAGATTTATGGCTGAAGTTAAAAAGATGGATGGCCTTACAAACTACCATTTTAGGGGAGAGATCATTCTTAAGAATGACCTCTCCCCCTGCTAACGGACTTACGGCTATGAGGTGCTTGGGTGTCAATAAACAGCATCAGATCTACCGGATATGATCACCAGAGATGAAATAGGGCATAAACATTTCAAATTCTTTTCATAAGCAATGAAAAGAAGTGATATATCAGATAGACTTTTTAAGTTATTTAATGAATTGAAAACATTATTGCAATAGTTTACATTTTATTTATATAGCGTTTGAACACAATAAGAATGAATAATATTTTCGACGGGTGTTCATAACCCCCATGATCCTACCTTTTAATCCGCCTCTGGGCCTCGGACGCTATAATTTATGTTTAGTTTGAAAGGGGAGAAATTCCTATATCAGCATAACGTTAATATTGTTATCGCCAATGCAATGTCGAAGTTTGAAACAAACGCAACGACATTCCTCACCTCTATTTTAACAAACGTAAAATTTTCAGATTCAGCAGGCCAGAAGTCCACTCAACAAAGCCAGGCTATAGGATTTTTAAAATTTTGCAGGGATTTTTGTTCATGCAGATTCACTAAGACAAAAATTCTGGCTCCAGTTAGTTAGAAATGCATGACCAGATGCAAACAATTTGTATCTAATGACTCTTAGCAATAGGGAAAACAAGTAGCCTGTTATTTAGCTACCGAAAACAACCGCTAATTGTTGCAATGACGCAATTTCAGATGAAACGCATAACGCAAATTGAATTTACGTTTATGAAGAAGCAGCTTCAGAACAAAGTGGTCAACAACTAGATGAACTTTTCACTTAGTTGTGTGTGTTAAGTGAATCAAGAGCACAAGTTGAATCGAATTTATTGCGAAGACAATTTCCGTATGAGGAAGAAATAATTGAATGAAAACATTTAGGATAAAGTAACTTCTGTCAAATTCAGCCAGGACCTGATCTGATTTGACTACATCTATGGGTAGTTAAAGAGTTATGTGATCAATGAGCGAAATGGTAATAGGAGGACTCGCGTTCATTACATCCTATTTTAACAATGCTTCCATAATTATCTATTCCGATGGTCAGAGAGACGGGAAGATGTACAAAAGATTATCAAATATTCAATTACTCAGACCATATTGTACATCAGAAACATTAAATGTTTGTTTTTATACGGTGCCTTTTAAAATAACAAATATTTCGAGATTATATTGGAATCGCCATCAAATTCGCAGATCTAAAGAGCTTTTTAAAAGCAGAACTACCTTCAAAATTCATTCTGTCGTGAAATTTGTCAACTAAATTGTCTTGCATAAAAAATGTAACAGAATAAGCCTACCGGATAAAGAACAATAACTTCTTTTATTTTTTTCTTAAATTGAAAGAAAAAAAAATATGTCATTCAGTTAAACTATAAATACAGGTTTTACATTTGTCATAATTCTGTGCTTAAATGAAAAAAAAAGGTATTTTTTATTCATTTTTATATGTTGTTCATAAAATTTTAAAAACTCTATATTAGGAAATATATGAAACTTATTGCAACTAGTTAATGAAATCACTTGAAATATAATATTTCATACACCATAAAAACAGTTATTAGCATCTTATGACTTGAACATGTCTTACAAAAAGTTTTTGCACCGATCCACTAAAAAATTGGATGCATAGGATCTTTAAAAATATTTTTACAAATTCTGTAAATAGTAATTACTTTCATGATTAATTTGTTGTAATCTGGCCAAATTTGGCATTTATTCCATTATTTTTCATCTAAAATTGTCTTAGTAACATAACCTGTAAATAGTTTCTTGTAATGAATACACAACCCCCTTACATCTGAATGAAGTATATGGTGCCTTCATTTCTGAATAATAGGATTTGTGAATGAATAAAAATAAAATGAAAGGAAACTTTGGGAATCTCGTGGAATATTTGAGAGCTCTCTCTCCAGGTTTATAAATAGCCATGCCGCGTGTTCAAAGTCAGACTGGTCTGAGCCATGGGCTGGAAAGTGGGTGTTTGCCTTTGCGCTGTGTTTTTGCGTATTTCGATGTAAATACGTGTGTGACCATTGTGCTTACGATGTTAATTGATATTTGCCTAATTGCTATGGTTAATTTAGCAGTTGCTAATGACATTTCTTGTATATAGTTGAAATAAATCTCCTGTGTCGTCATTTAAAGAATTTCTTGAAGTGGCTGAACTCGTAACAATATCATTTCTCCTTATGGATTATATATATATATATATATATATATATATATATATATATATATATATATCTATATATATATATATATATATATATATATATATATATATATATATATATATATATATATATTAGCTGCTCCGGCAAACGTTGTTCTGTCATATAAATTATTTCTAGTGAATGCTTCGGTTGTTAGTTAAAAAATACCGAATGAATTACCATTGTTTGGGGATGGGATCTATGACAGAAAGAAGAATGGAGCGCTATAGACAATGATCGCCGAGAATTTAAAAAAAAAATATTTAAAAAAAAGGAAAAAAACAACCAATTTTTTTCTTAATACAATGTATTTCCTTTACTTAACGAACAAATTTAGGTTTCACTCTTAAAAGCTAAAGGTAATGTGAAAAAAGTAGTATATTTTTTGTACTAAAATATGAAAATGAAATAAGGAAAATCCGCATTCATTTTGAAGCGCAAATGAGCGAACGATATTTTTGTCTGTCCCTCTTCAACCAGCACAAATAAGCTCGATGGTTTCCCTAGGCGAAAACATGCCACGTATAACTCTCCGCATGAAAAACATGGGGTATCCAAATCATAAAATACCTAAAACCCTGAATTTTAACCTTCCTACCCACATTCTCCCATTTTTTTACGTAAATTTTCCGATTACCAAAATACCACACAAAAGAATCAAAGAGAAAAATTGAAGATCATTAATATAAACGCCTTGCAAAATCATCGCAATCAAGAACACATTTTGCATGGTAACAAATAGAAGATGGCAACAAATAAAAATTTTAAATCATTGACAGTTTTCTGATATTTTGCCGGAATGTCGAGTCATCCAAAAAATTCTGGATAGGGACACATGAATTTCCTAGGGGTATGATATATACTTTACGACTTACGCTTATACGTACCAAATACACATTAAAGTTTATAAATTGGTCATGCAGTTTCGGAAGAATAAACACAAATACCGTGACACGAAATTTTTATACATTAGATTATTGTCAATGGTTGCCGATCAGTACTGGAAAATTCTTACTTTGTAAAGATGTTTTACGAATTACTGCTTTAGATTTCGTATTTACCAAACAAATTCCTTTCCTATTCATACCACTTCGGGTGATGAAGCTTTCTAAGTCTTTGATCTCAAGAGGATAACAATATAAAATTTTGATGCTGTGTGTGCCCTTGGAATAATTACTAAGTTTCTTTGGCTATTATATTTATCTTCATTTTTCACAATCACAATAGCCTAGTAGCATAGACGTAAGAAGCCAAAGGCCCTCGAGAATGGACCTGAGTTCAAATCTCAGCCAGAGCTTGGATCTTTCTGATTGATCCTTGAGTGATCGGATCTTCCCATTCAAGCCCCGGGGCAGAACCCACTTTTAGGCAGTATGTGCTCCAATGATCCCATAAGCGTTATAAGAACACACACATGTACTACAGCAGGCAGCTAAACAGCAGCATATACAAAAATTAGTTTTCAGGATATTAGAAGAAACGCGTTTTAAATTCAATAGACACTAACAGTAAGGAAATGTTGAAATTAGACGTTTATGTTGCTCTTTTTCTGCAGCAGAAGCCAATTAAGCAAGCTTGAACTATATAATGCTAACGTACAATAGATGAAAAAAAATGCAAATTGTTATATTCATTGCATAAACATATTTGCTACTTTCCTGCCGCATTTCTTTCAATCAAAGCAGTACTTATACATTTTTTCGCATTTTACCTGTCCGTGCTTAACTTTTGGCAGTGAATGTATTTTAACTGTTACTGTGTTTGTCTGCAGAATTTCGTTATAAAATCGAATTTTCGTATTAGTTACCTCATTGATAGTATTTAATTCAAATTCTAATAGTAAAGAAAACAAACAGCAGGGGTACAAAAAGAAAAGATAGAGATCGAAGGTAAAAAATCTAAATTTGCGAGGATCATGACGTTTTTCTTTATTCGGAACAATGTCATCATTTAATTATCCTAATCGAAGACCTAATTTATAGAATTAATGTGTTGGTTCGTGAGATTCGGAGATGCTGACAAAAAATTTCTGAGGTAATCTAATAACTCGATTTTTTAAATGGGTTTTCTGTCAATGAAAAAAGGTAAAGAGAGAATTCGCTGAAACAGTGTTACACCAATAGCAGGAAGCATTTGCAAATAAGCATTAGCTTCACAAATGACATTTTACAGCTAATTGAACTTTCAGCATAAGGAAAATTTAATTTTATTAAGTGGAATCATAGCAATTTGAAAAATGAAACTTTGATAATCTTAATAAAAAATAAATACCTTTGTGCTGAGAATTAAAAAGTCAGTAATCCAACGTTATTAAGCACAAAACTTGCAAATGATTGCAGACACGTGTTTCGGTGTTACAAGGAACACCTTTTTCAATGCAAAGAAGTGTGAGCTTTTGGATGAAAAGTCATCCGAGAAAAGCAACACGGTGGAACAGGAGATAGTATAAACATCAAAAAATAGAAATTAAACAAAACAAAAAAGAAAAAATGACACCTGGAGACAAAATTTATTATATAATTCCATCAGGGAAAAAAACCGTTAAGTAATAAATTTTAAAAGAAAACCCATAAACAATGCAAAAAGTCCAAAAATGAAACCACTCATAATAAATTAGCAATAAATTTACCAGCGGGAAAAAACTATGTATGGAAGCAATGTATCAAATGGAGAAATGCAGAAAAAAAAAAGAGTGAAGGATAAACATATTGGAATTAGTTAATCACAAAACGAAATAAGAAAGCAAAAAATGAAAAAATAAAAGTAAGAAATGTACGACGTTTACATAAAAATAATAGAAAATCTAAACCAATTTTAACAAAGGAGTCCACACAGAGGAAAAATAGGGAATTGCAGTAAGATCGTTAACTAAATTAGAACGGTTCCTCAGGATGTGGAAAGATTCCCAAAAATCAAGATCCAACGAATTGGGGCATTTTTGGATAATTTGATAAGAGTTAAAATCAAAAGAGTGATTCGATTCCCAACAGTGTTGAGTAATACTGGATTTATTCAGCTGTTGTTTTCTCACATAGCTTTGATGTTCTTTTAACCGAAATTTCAAAGAACGGCGGGTCTGTCCGATGTATCCGAGTCCGCAATTGCAAACAATTTTATAGATCCCACAGCAACTAAGAGGGTGAATAGAATCTTTAAGAGAAGAGAAAGAAAGTTTATTAATAGGAGAAAATACCACTTGGAATTGGAATCGCTTCAGAATCTTAGCAACCTGAAAACTGATACCAGGGAAGAAAGGCAGAACAACTAAATTCTTAGTGTAAAAGTCCCTGGTATCAGTTTTCAGGTTGCTAAGATTCTGAAGCGATTCCAATTCCAAGTGGTATTTTCTCCTATTAATAAACTTTCTTTCTCTTCTCTTAAAGATTCTATTCACCCTCTTAATTGCTGTGGGATCTATAAAATTGTTTGCAATTGCGGACTCGGATACATCGGACAGACCCGCCGTTCTTTGAAATTTCGGTTAAAAGAACATCAAAGATATGTGAGAAAACAACAGCTGAATAAATCCAGTATTACTCAACACTGTTGGGAATTGAATCACTCTTTTGATTTTAACTCTTATCAAATTATCCAAAAATGCCCCAATTCGTTGGATCTTGATTTTTGGGAATCTTTCCTCATCCTGAGGAACCGTTCTAATTTAGTTAACGATCTTACTGCAATTCCCTATTTTTCCTCTGTGTGGACTCCTTTGTTAAAATTGGTTTAGATTTTCTATTATTTTTATGTAAACGTCGTACATTTCTTACTTTTATTTTTTCATTTTTTGCTTTCTTATTTCGTTTTGTGATTAACTAATTCCAATATGTTTATCCTTCACTCTTTTTTTTTCTGCATTTCTCCATTTGATACATTGCTTCCATACATAGTTTTTTCCCGCTGGTAAATTTATTGCTAATTTATTATGAGTGGTTTCATTTTTGGACTTTTTGCATTGTTTATGGGTTTTCTTTTAAAATTTATTACTTAACGGTTTTTTTTTCCTGATGGAATTATATAATAAATTTTGTCTCCAAGTGTCATTTTATCTTTTTTGTTTTGTTTAATTTCTATTTTTTGATATTTATACTATCTCCTGTTCCACCGTATTGCTTTTCTCGGATGACTTTTCATCCAAAAGCTCACACTTCTTTGCATTGAAAAAGGTGTTCCTTGTAACACCGAAACACGTGTCTGCAATCATTTGCAAGTTTTGTGCTTAATAACGTTGGATTACTGACTCTTTGATAATCTTGTTTGATAGGCTAATGTGGCTGTGTGTATGAAAAAAGCATATAATAAGAAATTAATTTAAAATTACTTTTGTCCTTTAACTATTCACTTTCAACTTAATCTTAATAGAGAACAGATTGTTTTAAATGTGCAAAACATGAAATATTTACTGAAGCATTTTTATTTAAATGATAGAATTTTTTTACTTTGGTAGGGGAAGGTGAGGTACCTCGGACCTATTTTTACTTTTCAATTTTTAAGTTCATAATTATTTGCCAAATCCAAATACAACTACCAAATACAACATATAATTATCTTAAAAATTTATTTAACTTATTTTAATTACATTTTTAAAGAAAAACAGAAGAATGCAAATAGTACCGAGGTGGTGTACCTTGGGTCTTGGGATGGTGTACCTTGGACCAATGATTAACAAGTAAGGAAAACATGATTTTCAGTAAGAAAATCACTATTCATCAATCAATAAACCACACATAATTTTAGAAATACATTTTTTATTTGTTTCAAAGATAAATAAAAATTTAGATCTTATTATCTTATTACGGTTTACTTTTTTAATAAAATGACAAGACGCTCTAGCTTCTGAAAACCATACTAAAGATTTTTTTTCAGCTACACTTATTACTAACTAAGATTGTAATCGGATAAGTCAATTCCAAATGTTAACTTCTCAAGTTGCCTTTCAAGTCCACCAGTTAGTATTGGGTGTGGTAGCTTGAATATGATATTCTTTTTGTCAACTTCATAAAATGTAGGATCTTCTCTGGTGAACTTCTGGCAGTTTGGATCTTTTTTTCAGATATTATACTTCATTCATCATCAGCACTAGAAATAATCTCTGCAAGAAAATATTTGATAGTTTTCTTGCCAGAGAATTTCACCAATACAAAAACACCAATCTGAATATTAACGTTATCTGCATCTTCTATCTCATTAAAATGATGATCTAAAATATCGGTATCCTCATATAAATATTTGATATTTTCAAGTTCAGACTCTGAGAAATAATAAAGTTTCCTTTACCTGATTTATTAGGGGGTTTTACTGTCTTAGTTTGCTTTACTTTTCGATTTCAAGACTCTCTTTCTCGGGTGTGTCGGTCAAAATTCAAGACTTTCTTTTAGGTCTCCTCCTATGAAATTGTTTTCTCGGTAGTGCCTTTGGATATGGCCTTATTTCTTCAGGAGTGACAAGGCTTAGCAAAGAAATACTAGGATGTTGACACACTAGTAAAATCATTTTGTGTGTTATTTTCTTGTTACTTTTGCATTGAGAGATCAGTGACATTTGATAGGAGGAAATCAAAATCTTGAGAAATATTTCCATTCAGTATATGTAAGCCAGTGACCTTAAAGCCATTGATTATATTTGATAATATGAAGGCCAGTTGGAATGCTCGTCCAACTATTCTAACAAACTGGAAAGCGTGAAATTTTAGGAGTTGTGTAATAACTATGCAGAAATGTTTACCTTGGACCAGTCCAAGGTACACCACTTGTATTGGATTCGAGGTACACTACTTGGTTATAAAAAACAAAATAGCTGACCATCATGTTACAGTTAGGCCAAACTTTGTTTCAAGCACTTGGCGCTATAGCTAGAACTTGATTGTATGATGAATGACCTTTATTTCAGAATAAACAATATTTGTTTCATAATAAAAAATATATAAAAGTATCTGGAAAAACTTACTTTTGAATGGTATATTTCTTTTTTTAATAATTCTTCCATCAGATGAGCGTTCAACAAAACAGAAAGGTATCAATGAGGCGTCTAGTGGCAAATATTTTAACTACACATGTTGCTATTCAAATATTTTAATATGCAGAGCTATAATCAGCCTATGTCCAAGGTACACATATGTCCGAGGTACACCACTTACCCCTACTATCTCTGATAGCATACTACGTCTCATAAACGTTTTAAAATGGTCGCACATTGTTGTGATAATTTATTTTTAAATATGAAACGACGTGTGCTACGTGTAATGAGAGATAGATATTATTGATGATAATAAAAGAAAGAAAATCCGAATACGTTTTTCTCAACCAAACGCTACTTCTCTTAAGGATCTTAGTAGCAGATCAATGGGAAGGGGGCTATAGCCCCCCCCCCCCCCTCCCGTTGAGGTTTAAACTTACACTAGATAAAAACGAAATTTTGGATATATTTAAAACTGCAATACATTTGCAAATTTAACTTTGTGTAATCGTTCAATAAAAATTATATATTTTAAATAAATACTACACAGGCACTTTTTAACTTAAAATTTAATGCTAAACAATTTTCGTTTCGTTTTTATGTGAGGTTTTGAAACAAATTGATTTAAGTCATTTGCTAATCAAGAAATACCAACATTTAATTCCCAATGAACAATTCAAGCTCCCGTGTGTTAGCGTAGTACGTTTGAACTTCTGATTTAATGATAGTGATGGCACGAGAAATTTTCATTTGAAATTGTAATCGCTTAAATTGAAAAATGAAATATTCAGGGACCATAGGAATGCAGGGAATATGAGCCAACTGATCTGCAGCTGCTGTTGTAACAGCAATAAAGTAGACCGGGGCGCGTTTACGCGGATTTTTTTTCAATGAATTTTCGAAATTTTATGTTTTAACGCAGGAAATTTTAAATAGAGCAGTTTTATGAAGCAGTTAATGGAGTAAAAATTGGTACGTTCGGTTGTTGCTCAGTTTGTGTTTTTAACAGTTAAAAAAATATTTTTGATCGAAGTTGGTTGCGCAACAGTGCCCCAGACACGGGGCACGTTTGCGCACATTTATTTTGACACCTAACGTGAATCTATTAGTGTTTTGAACATAATGTCTTACCATCGTTAAAATAAAGCAAATTTATTACGAACTGAATAGTGTATAAAATTAAAGCTGAACCAGCGTGAAGACTGCACTACATGATTGTAAGCAATGAGATACGAATTTGTAACTGAATTAAAACTTAATGGTGATTTTCAAAACTAAATAACCTGAAAAAACTAGAAAGTTTTGAGACAGTTCGGAGCAAAAAAAGCGTCAGGACACGTTTCGAAGTTAGACATAGTTAGAACGTGCGTAAAGGAGCTCAGACGTCAACGCGTAAACTTACCCCGTCTGAAAAATTTGGATTTATTTTTAACGTACAAAAATATTTAATATTATTTAAGTTCATACAAATACAATTCTCAAAAAAGGGTAATATTCTGCTAATTTTTATATATTTGTTCTTACTTAACTAAGTATTATTTATTCACAATTATCTTCAAAACGATCAACTCAAAATTCACTCGATTTGGTAAAATACAGATTTCATAGGTCTGCATGTTTTTTGGTGTTTTGAATTTGACAAGTGTCCATAGATAATACGAGTACCCTGATTCTGAATATGAATTTTGTTTGAGCCCATCCCGTCAAGATTTTTCACAAAATTAAAAAAACAGTATGAGGTATGTTTTAGTAAAGCAAAATAGTACCTTATTCATATTTTCTAAAGTACATTGAAATTCTTTCTTTAAATTGTCCTACCGCCAAGAAAAACAAATGTCGGCCACCAACAAAACCAAATATCCTCCGCCAAGAAAGACGAAAGAAAATGAACACGCACCTAAGGACAGTTTACATGACGGAGCAAGTTGGGTTTTTCACCCTCTGTATCTCAGCCCTATGAAGACCCCCGGAGTTGATTTTTGGTACACACAATCTCTAGTGACTCCTGACGAAGCATTGACACATCGATTAAAAATATTTAGTATAATATTATGTTTTTTTCATTTCAGTAGCAACACTTTTTCATTTTCTCATCTGTCAAAGTCAACTGGACGGCATCGGCAGTTTTTTACGAAATAGTTAGCGTAAGTTGTTTGTAGCATCGAGTTGTGTTTTGTTTTCTGAGTGTTTACTGCGTCATAATGTCAACAAGAAAGTGTAAAAACGGTTTTGATACATTTTGTTACGTGTGTGGTGATTTAACGATAACAAAGCATCAACGAAACTCAACAATATACAAATCAAGAAAACTTATCACGGTGAAAAGCTTGATAATCAGGACAAACATTGAGCTCTACACAAAGTGTGCTTAGCTACTGAGAAAGTGGACAAAACGTGCACGTAGCTCTTTACCTTTTGGTTCCCAATAGAATGTAGGGACCAGAAAACCATGGAGACGACTGTTATTTTTGCTCCAACGATATCAAGGATTTCTACGATCCTACGATCCAAAAATCTTTTTTTTTTTTTTTTTTAAGCGCAGATCCTTGAAAAACAGACAAAATATGAACATTTTGTTTATCTTTCACTGATTGCCACGAAAACAATCTTTAAAATGAAGCTTTACTTATCCGTTTTGATAAAATATTAAGAAAATTATAGTATACCAAAAAAAAAAAAATCCTTGAAAAATAATACATATCTCACCCCGGCAAAGAAAGTGATGCAATTCCAAAATTTAGAAAAAAGTATTTACTATTATTTGAAATGTATAAATTTCATGCTCTTTCTTGCCCCAAAACTTGCACACTGTTAGTTTATATAACTAGGGCGTGATGACGTAAAAAAAGATGCAATTAGTGGTGACACATTAGTAAATTTTCCTAATTGAGGCAGTGAGAAGCAAAAGGATGTAAGTGGGCATTTTCCAGTTTTGAGTAAAACACTTTTAAAGATAACATCCCAGGTAAGCTTTAATTTATTTTTTTTCTAAATCATTCTGTAAAGCAGCAATTTCCAGGGCTACTAGTACCATCTCTTGCCCCAAGACAAAAGAGAGGTTCACCTACCATGTGTACCGGTTATGTCCAAATTTTTAATTTTGCCACTTACATCCCTTTGCTTCTCACTGCCTCAATTAACTTTAAGAAAAACTTTGAGCTTGAAGTACACATTATCAATTTAGATTTAGACAATAAAAAACTATCTAGTGAATCATATTATTTTTGTGCGTATTGTAATAAAGGGTGTCCCAAAATTAACGCAAGATTTGAATTTGCCGCCATTTTTGCAATAAATGGTTGGCAACCCTGAAAAAAGAACGATTTGACAGCTGAGAGTTTAGGGTAATCAAAAATGGAGCGTTATACGATACAATAACGCGCTTTCATTATTGAACAATTGTTTCAAAAATAATGAAAGTTGAAGCTGGTCAAGCAGTTACTGTTATTGGCGCTCGGTATCGCAACACGGTAATGCACGGGTGGTTGTGGGCTTGTTGACATAGACCTTTGAATTCAAATAACCCCATAAGAAGAAATTTAAAAATGTTAAATCACACGATCTAGGGTGCCAATTCTGATCACCGAAATGAGAGAGTACGCGACTAGGAAATGCCTTATGCAGTAATTGAAATGTTTCACTCTCTCTAGCTGTATGGTACAATAACACCCCATTTTTACTAATCCTAAACTCTCAACTGTTAAATTGTTCTTTTTTCATGGCTGCCAACAATTTATGGAAAAAACGGTGGCAAATTCAAATCTTGCGTTAATTTTGGGACACCCTTTATTTGAGAGTAAACTACTTTTAACTACTGTATAGCGTAGAGCTACGATTTTGTCTTTCTTTTTCTTTTTTTAGCTGTTTCATTTTTGTTGACATTGTGTGACATATTAATCTTTATCAATGGCCCTTGTTTATTTTACTATCCATACTTCCTAAGTCCGTGATTGATTCGCATAACTTTCCAAAGAAAAAAGTAGTTTATTAGAAACATACTTTTAACTTTAACCTTAATCAGTCAAAACGAATGAATCTGAATATATTTTTTTAGTTTTAAAGCATCACAATTTCTATTTTTGATTGCGGAAACATTTCCTAATGCAGTTTTGCTTCAGGCAGAGGTGATCAAAGAATACGCTCTGCGGATATTTTGCATAACAGAAAATTTTTCATTCCTTGATGGTGAAGAGAGTGATGCAATTTTAAGTCATAAGAAGTTTCTTCTCTTTAAGAAGTTCCTCATAATAAGGAAAACGTTAAGATTAGATTTTGGAGTGAGCGGAAGACAACCTAGGAAACAACTAAATGAAGATAAATTTCGTAATTTTGAAAGTCTGAAACTTGTTCGAATTCTGAAATATATAGTGCTTTCATTGAACTTAGTTTTTTTTTTTTTTTTTGGAAGCTTACCCATAAAAGGAGCGAAATTTGCGGGAAGTTATTGCATTATTTCTTTCTTGCATTTAATCTCGAAACAGAGAAAAAATATCCCCCCCCCCCCGCTCTTTACCACACACACAAAACAAATTTATTCAATTTTTACTTATCATTTAATGTATGCATTTCCATTATATTTTTAAGTTTCAAAACCACATTATTCATTTTGACAGGTCCTTTAAATAAAATCGGTTAAACTTTATGTAAATCATTGAAGTAAATGCATATTTTTATTTATTTATTTATTTAATACGATAATTCTGCTGAGACCGGGCTCACCATTTCGAAAAATCTCAAAAAAAAAAAAAAAACTTATTCATAAGCACAATATAATATATATTCACACAACATAACGTAAAACACATTGTAATACTAAATAAATAAAACTATATAACAGTTAAAAATAACATTAATGTAAGGCTCTGGCCCAAATATTTATGAAGGCCAGAGGCTCCCTGACTTGAGGCCACGAGAGGTCACTGTGACCTTCCAATATATCCTTATTCCGCAGTGTTTTTCTGACAATTTGGTAAAATTGGACAGTATTGTAAAAAAGAAGTTTTATTCAGCTTTAATGTGCCCAATTGTTTGCCTTCTTTATATATAGATTTTTGTCAGTACTCGTACTTCATCGTTGAGTAAAATTCGAAATCTCATTCGGTAATGAGAATGCCCCCCCCCCCTCCAAAAAAAACCCTGCAAATAAAATAAAAATACAGTCTTAAATAAAATTAAATTATTTGTGAAAACTTGCCACAGAACGTTTCAATTAAACGTAGCTTAATTTTAGGGAGTTAGACAAAAATTGTAGTTTACAAAATGCTCTGATAATAAAAGAATACACTGTGCTTTGAATTCTATTTTGTAGAAATGAGTTTTTGAGCATAAAAAGTTATAACTGCTCTGTGATTAAGTTTGTCATTCCGTTGTCTACAAACGTTTGATTAAACATTCAAACTGTTTCATAAACGATTCATAATGTTTTAGTCAAAAAATCTGCTTCAATAATAAACGTTTCATTCAAATAGGGTATAACGGGGCTAGTTGAGCATAGGGGCACGTTGAGCAATCTATATATCTCGAAAACTATTCACCATACGAGTAGGGATCAAATGGCCGAAAGGAAGAGTTATGCGAGGGGTACTCATCGCGTGATCTTCAATTGCAGCTCGACAAATGAGTTAAGTATACGTGCACATTATTTATTTTGTAACAAAAAAGTTAAAAAAAAATACTACTACACTAACTACCAATAAGTATTTGGACACCTATGCAAATGTCGATATCTGCGGTCCTAAGGTACGTCACGGCCTCCGCCGGTATATATCGTGTAGGAAACAGCATCGGTTTTAGTCGCATGCAAGATGCCTCGCAGTTCGGAGCTTTCTGATTTCGAGAAAAGGTATAACTATCGGGTATCACAAATGTGGCCGATCCTTAAGGGACATTACTTGCGATCTGAAGTACCCATAATCAACAGTGGCCTATGTGATTAAGAAGCGGAGGGTGAGCTGTCATTGTCGGAATGTGCCCCGAGTCGGCAGACCAACGAAACTGGGAGATAGAGACCGACGAGTGCTGTCCTGAGAAATTCGGAAGAACCGCACCCAAACGATGGCCCTCATCTGCGAGAAGTTTCAACAGGCATCCGAGAGTATTGTTTCATGTAATACCATCCGTAAGGAAGTACATCTGCTTGGTTTTCATGGTCGTGCTGCTGCCCATAAGCCTTTGATCACAAAGTCTAACCGGGCTGCTCGGTTAATGTGGTGCAAAGCACATCGAAATTGGACCGTAGATCGGTGGAAACAGGTTCTTTGGAGTAACGAATCAAGGTTCACCCTTTACCGTTTGGATGGCAGGGTCTGGGTCTGGCGTTTACCTGGAGAACGACTTCTGCCAGAATGCATTGTGCCAACAGTCAAGTTCGGCGGAGGTGGAATTATGGTCTGGGGGTGTTTCTCTTGGTATGGGCTGGTACCCTTGGTCCCCATTTATGGTAAGCTCAACTCCGATGCCTACTGCACTATTTTGGATGACATTGTGCTTCCTACGTTGTGGCAGTTTTACGGGTTGGACCCCTGTTACTTCCAGGACGACAATGCCAGTTGTCATGTTTCGACGTTAACCAAAGCTTGGTATGGTGCCAATAGAGTTCATCGAATGGACTGGCCAGCCCAGAGCCCAGACCTGAACCCTATCGAGAACCTCTGAGACGAGTTGCATCGCCGAATTCAGGGGTGCACTCCCCGTGCAAAATCGGTGAAGGAACTTCTATGTCTTCTCCAAGCTGAGTGGAAGAAAATACCACTAGCTGTCATACAAAGACATGTGGAAAGTATTCCCCTGAAGGTTCACTCAGTAATTGCCTCTCGTGGAAACTCTACCAACTATTGATTTTGAATAAAGTTAGTTTTTCTTTTCTATCACAGGTGTCCAAATACTTATTGGTAGTCAGTGTATGCTGCAAGTTTTCGTCTGTATTAGACCAATGTTATCTGTTTTCTGTCAGGCAAGTTTTATTCTTTCAGAAATTTACTGTACCTTTGATGTATATAAATATTCTGGGTGTAATTTGTATCGTTCTTTCGTAATTTCACTTTTATTTTAAGACTTTGGTTTGGGGTTAGTTGAGCATGTATTGCTCAACTGCCCCCCCCCCCCCCCGACTTAAAACAAAAGTATCAATATATTTTTTGCTTTTGTTAAGATGCGGAATTACAAAAGAAAAACTACACGAGGTTCTTACACTACTGACGACTTGAATAATGCTGCAAAGGCTGTCAATGTTGAGGGAAAGAGAGTGAATGTCGCCGCAAAATAATTCAGTATCAAACGTATGACTTTGAAAATATTTTTGGAGAAATTAAGAGGTGGTGATTCATCCATGGGTTATGCAAAACCGAGGCAAAACTTTTTTTTCCCAACAAGAGGACTCTATTGAAAAAATACTTGTTGCAAATGGCATCAATCTATTATGGATATTCCCCAAAAGACGTTCGTCACCTTGCCTACGAGTGTGCTGTTAAATTTAGCATTAAAATTCCATCCGGCTGGACTCCAAATAAGATGGCTGGAAAAGATTGGCTTTCTAAGCTTTTAAAACGAAATCCGGAACTATCCATCTGAATACCATAACCATTTCAGTTAATTCGAAAAAAAATATACTTTAGGTTTTGTTAATTTGTCACTAAAAAACTATAAATAAAGAATTGATTGTCAAACAGAAATTTTATTTCATCTCTACTTCTCATTTATCCTATGGTTTGGCTAGACATTATTAGTGCTCAACTTGCCCCATACCCTTGCTCAACGTACCCCATCTACGGGGTACGTTAAGCGAGTTTGACTTTTTTGCATTCCGACAGCTGTAGCTCTTAAACGTGGGCTATTTACAATAAATTACAGTGGACACTTTTGAAAAGCGATACATTACTAATCCATCAGGTTGAACAACAATCGATTTAGACTTATCGTTGAGGAGCTATATCCGATCAAGTGAAAAATTACTCAACTAAAAACGCCCTACCCAAGCTAAAATGATTAAAAAGAAACTTTTTTTTTTGGTAGAGAAGCAGTATTTTAATAGCACTTTTTAAAAACGTTTTTGGATCACAAAATGTTTTACTAGTCATGATTTTAACGTTGCTTAAAAATGTACGTGATTATAATCCAGAAATGTTTGACCTTCTTAAACGCAAGAAAAAAAATCACCACAACGACAAAACAAAAAATGTGTTTTTATGTGACTATTAAAGCAGAAAGCTTTTTTAACTTGTTAAAGAATCTCTTTATTTCTTTCTTTTTATTATATTTCTTCGTGAAAAACTTGCAATTAGAAAATAACAAAACATTTCTAAACATGAATACTTACCAGTCTTGAAGAGAATTCCTTGTCAAGAATCTAATTCCTGTCATGTAATGTCTCTTGTTCACGTAATGAGCCAAAAGCATTTAGCCTGAAACAACTAAAAAGCGTAAAAACATTTAGAGGGCTTAATTTGGCATATAACTGATGTATTTAACTGGATACGGCATCTTTCTAAAAGTAATTTAAGTTTGATGCATCATTGAACTTGAAGAGTTAACATTCACGCATCATTTACACGAAAGCATTCAGTAGACATATTGCTCACCGCGATTTGTTAACGATAATGGCACATCTCAAAAAAAAAAAAATAAATAAATAATAATAATAATGTAATAAATGAAAAGAAAAATAAAAAAGGAAAGAAAAGTAAAATCAAATTCAAGGTGTTAAGTAAAACTACTTTTATTTGTTTTTAAAGACATAAGCAAAATATTTGTGAGGCTATGCTTACTGGTAGGTTTTTGCAGTCTAAACTAGTTACTGTATATGCAATATAACATAACAGGCCGGTTATCACATCCTGAGACTGCAGTTTCGTTCTTATTAAAACTCCTCCGTCAGAAACAATGAATAACTGAGCCGGAGGCAGATGTCATCTCACTGAATCGGAGAATACCAACAAAATAGTAGACAAAGTAAATTAATCTCACTAGCGTGTGCCCGCAGCATGGTGCGGTTCGACTCGTGAATTGAAGGCAAAGCTTGTGTATTTAGCAGAAAGTCACCGTCCCATAAGCCAGGGTTAAGGTAAAACCAACTACGTGCAAATACCAGACAGGCCAGTTATCACTTCCTGAGACTGCAGTTTTATTCTTATTAGAACTCCTCAAATTATTGGAACTCCATCTGCCTCCAGTTCGGTTATTCACTATTCCTGACTGAGGGGTTCTAATAAGAACGAAACTGCAGTTTCTAGATGTGATAACCGGGTTGTCTGGTATATTACATGTAGTTCTGCCTTAGTCCAGGTTAGTAGCAGTAACTTAGGGGAGACTGGGGAGATTTGACCAACCCCATTATTTTCATATTTAAACACATTTTCAACTGATGAGCACCAGAGGGTAGCATGCTATTAAGTCAAATAAAAAGCTGTTTCTATTTTTTAGCCAATTTGAAGTAAAATTAAGAAATCACGTGTAATAATTTTTTCACGCAAAAAAGTAAAATTTTTCGTTGCAAATTCATCTTCTCTGTGCGATTTGCCATTCTTTTTCAGAGAAGTTGATTTTTTTATATACTCTGATTAATGTGCTAAATGCCTGCATACTTACTTTTAAAATTCACAATTTATTTTAATCCGTTTTTCATTATACTTTCTAAAATGGCTATTAAGGGAGGTTTGACTCACGTCAATTACGGGAGGTTTGAACCGGGTGAAATTTAAAAGTAGGATTAGTTCCTTATTTAATATCGTTTGACGGTGTAACTTTTAAAAACAATTTACTCTATTTTATTTGTTTTAAGTAAGATTGTGTTTAGTTCAAATGAAGTAAATGTTGCTCTTAACTTGTAATTAAAGTCACTGTACATAGTACAGATAATAGTCATTTGAAACACTTCCTGTTTGTGAATAATTCTGATCAAACTAAACACAACTGAAATTTGCTTTTCTACTTCGTTTAATATACTGATTAAGATATTCAACCCATGCAGACAGGCCCTTATTAATCCGACTCGCAACACCTGAACAGTTGTGTCCTTTACCAAAGCAGGACCTAGAAAAGTGAAAGGAGGTAGAAAACAGATCACATCTGGAATTTTGACACGCACCCCTGTCAAAGCTGAGATAGAAAAAATGCATAATATGAAAAAGAACAAGAAAAAGTCTAAAAATATTTTTAAATTTTATGGTTTTTCTTTTTATATAATTGTTGTTTTTATCATATAATAATAGTAAATCAGACATATTTACATATCAGTATAGTTTTTATAGTTTTTAACCTCTGTGGGTCAAACATCCCTTATGGTGGGTCAAACCTCCCTCAAGTGGGAAGGTTTTGACCCAGTTTGGACGCTTGAAAAATCGTTAAAAAAACAATTTGTAGTTTAAATAAAAGCAGCAATGTAAAAAGTTGCTTAGATATATTTCCTTTCGAAAAAAGTCAACCAGGAAGTTTTCTTGCGGAAACTTTAAATAAAAAAAAACTTTGTAAAAAGTGGGTCAAACCTCTCCAGTTTCCCCTACTGCTTAGTATTGTACAGTTAATCAAGATATTTATTCCAAATTGAGAAATTTTAAGGATGTGCCGCTGTTGGTTGTGGCGTTTAAATGCCACTTCTCACCAGTTATGCGAATTTGCTTGATGCCTGTATTGTGTCAAAAAGAGCAATGAATTCTGAACTTAAAAAAGTAATTATAACGTTTTCTAAAATCTTTGTGATGTAGTATTATTGTCTCTATATTTTTAACAATTAGTCATGGATTTCTTTAACGTCGATAAGGTTTAGATAAAAGGTTAGAAATATGAAAGATTTCCTATAATATTAACAGATAACACTGTTAAAAAAATTGATCTTTTATTTTTTTTCTTGAACATAAAGCTAATATTTTGGTTAAATACACTTAGAGGGGCATAAAAATAATGGTAAAAATGCTTCCTTAGTTCAATTTTGTTTATGTATAAACAACATTATTACAATCAATTAGTTAACAGGATCACATTTTTGATTGTATAAAAATGCTAGCACATGGCATAAAATTGAGATACCACATGAATTTAGTTAGAAATTGAGTAGAAATTGTACAAACAAAATCAAACGAAAAAAAAGAATTCCGATTTACTTCAAAATTAGCTGAATGCAAATTATTAAGTGTAAAAAATTAGAAAATATTGCTAAAACTTTAAAAAACAAGCAAAAATGAAGTCCTCAGGCCATTGCAGGTTTTGTTACTAAACGCCTCAAATTACCTGGCTCTTATGTACAGTCTAAAAGACTTCGATGTATCTGAGGAGGACTTTTTTGAATGATCGCATGATAAAACCACGAAAAATGGAGATAAGATGAAAAAAAAGGAAATCGTAAATATATTATGTCCCCCCATTCCTCCTTTCTTCATTTTGAAGTTATATCAATACGAGTTATTAATTATCTTTAAGTAAGTAATATAAATGTATAGTTACTGAGTCATAGAAACGTTGGTTAAATGTATTTAATACGGTTTTCAAATTAGAAATTAATGAAAAAGAAGCAATAACTTTCAATTCTAAAAACCTCTACCAGAATTTCTTTCTGACGCCACAACGGTTAAAGGTCCAAAGAGTGTTTTTTGGAAATGCGTTTTAAAAGACTAAATTTTTTTATCCTCAAGATTTTAATTTTTTCACTCATTTATCAACTAATATCGTGGTATAAATTTCTTAAGCTTACGATTTCTTATTAGAAACATACACACTAATTTATAATACACTAAACTTAAAAAACGCATTTTATTCGCCAAACATCATAACAGATGATCATTTCTAGTTTGAAACCTTGTGCGTAGGTGAGATATATCTCAAAGATTTATTTTCAAAACAATTTACATAAAAATGTCAGAAAGAAATGCCAAATTTTCTTCGAAAAAAAAATTCATGAAGTTTTCCGACCAGGTAGTAAAGTATAATAAATAATTCATAACTTTATGTGTCGCAATTTATCTAAATTTTTTGCATAAAATAAAAACGTAGCTTCGACTCAAACTGAAGTAGATTCAACTTTTGAAATAAAAATGAGCATTCACATCGAAATGCGTGCATCAGAAACATTCATGAGAATAAGTCCTAAATGCTGAGTTTCTTCTTTCGCTCGGCGCAAATAACGCTTCAAAAATGCTACAGACATTAGGTTCGTTCATGAATCTACTCCTCTGTACCCAAACGTCTATGTAGATACATATTTTATTATAGTCTTTATTAACTATTAATTTATGTACTTTTCCATTTGTTGTGAAAAGTGAGCTCTAAAAAAGAAAATAGATAATTGAGTTTCTCAAGAATAGCATCCAATTCATTGCTTCGTATTTGAATGTTACAATTTTGCTTGCATTTTAGTTTACCTGTTCCGATTTTTTTATTCATTCTTCAAATAAACACTGTTACCAATTCCTGGATGGAAATAGTCTTTGCATATTTTTCTCGGCAATTTATTATGTGAATGCGGCACGAACGCTTTTGCACGTGGGGAAGCGAATTTTTGGAAAAAGACAACTAAAATTGAGCTTTGAAAAGAATGGTACTTTAAATATAATGCGGGGGATTTTATTCTAAAATTACAACAGAGCAAGCTAAAGTTTTTCTTTTCTTTCTTTTTTTTTGGAAATTTAAATGTGCTGAAGTATGGAAATATTGCATTTTTTTAAAATGTATTCTTTGATGGTTTTAAGATGACAAGATATTATAGACGAAACTTCACCTTTTTGTTTCAAAGACGGGACAAAAATAACTTACTTTTCTGTGTTGAAGTTTTATAGACAGTATTTTTTTTATAACATGAAATACTTGATAGAATTTTATATAATTTTATATCAAAGAATAAGGCTAAATTTCCGATGATTGTTTGCACAAACATTAAGGTTGTGTGATTAGTTTTGGAACTGATATTTAACAAAAAGGTTCATGTGACTTGGCTGGCCTTTTACAAAGATTATTCTTTACACCGGTCGTAGTGAGATCAGTCAGCAATATTCTCGTTTTTTCAAAAATGGCTTCGTTCAAATGTAAAAGCAATTTTCACCGTCACGCCTTGACGGGCAATTTTCTAGTGAAAGAATTGAGAATTAAAACTATGTAAGACGTCAAATTAAAATTGACTAAATATTTCCTTGAAATTGAAAACTTTTGAAATTCATAATTTCATTTTAGCAGTTGGCCAATGTTAGCCCTTTAAAGAACATGTGACATATATGTCCCCTAGTTTCATAAACTCATTTTTAAAGGAATTAAATATTTAAATAATTTATAAATTTACTGTTTTTTAGAATCATATTATCATCAAAAATGCTACTATTGAAAAAAAAGTTTTTAAACACTGAAATATTCAATATTCCATTTCAGAGCTTAAAATACTTTAAAAGGTTAAAGTTATAGAGGACAGTTTCTACCCTTTAGTCTATCGATTTGTATAGAAGAGCAAAGAACGAATAACTAATCATTTCTTTTTTTTCTTTGGGGGGGGTGTAGAGATTTAAAAGCTTTAATTCTTACTTAAGTGGCTTTTCAGAAAAAAACATTGGTGTTTTCGCTTTTAATCATAAGTGCTGTACTACTTAAAAATTATATATATATATATATATATATATATATATATATATATATATATATATATATATATATAACGTTAAACCTTCATAAAAAAAAAATCCTTTTATCTACATTCTAATGTTTTCTTTCACAAATAATAAGCTTTTGAACAAAACTCAAATTAAAATAGTGTCCGAAAAAATACTAATGGGAAAGCAATGGGCTTTTGAAGAATTTTCATAAATATAACAATTTCTATTAAATTTTATCTTTTGACCACCGTCTAAATTAATCAGTCATTAAATTAATATAGTCTATTTTACGATAATATCTGTAAATTTGAATAAATATTTATGTTTGTTTAAAAGTGAAAGCACTACCCCTTGACTAGTTTAAATAACTATTTCGGTTACAAAATCAATTCATATCGTAAAAGGTTATCTGGTTAGTTCTACTAGGCTTGATCGTGCAAGGCTATACATATACAGAGGGTGGCTAAATTATTATACTCAAACAAACTTTTCTGTTTTTTTATTGCTTTTTATTGTTACATTAGTTTTATTTTTTGAACACATTTTAAAGTTTATTTAAATTGTGAATTAAACGTATTAAGCATACAGTTCCTTTTAATCGATACTATAAAAAGGTAAAAAAATAATTTCTGAATGTTTAGTAACTCCGCCTTTTGTGTGTGTGCAGCAATCACGGCTTTGATGCGTGGCATGCTTTCAATTTATAGTATGGCTACTTGAGTTACCTACTGTTATGTGTAAAATCGTTATTTTTTTAAGAAAAATCATACAAGAAGACGCTTAAGAAGCTTGTAACTTGAAATTTTAACCGACACTGACACTGACGCTATCGCACTTAATATATTTATTAAAAAAAGTGTTGCCAGAATAAACTTGAAACTCTTAAATGAACTGCAAAACGTGTTCAAATAATAAAGCTATGTAAAACAATAAAAAAAACAATGAAAAGAAAGAAAAGTTTGTTTTGGCCACGCTCCGTACAGTGCCACGCAGTTGTCTCCAAAAAAAATTGTTTTCAGCATAATTTGTGGAAAACAAATCAGTCACTAAATTGGGCTCGACCGATGGCAATATTTGGCCGATGGGCCAATTGTTGGCCGATTGTTTAAAGTCAACCGATGGTCTATTATTTTTTGTTTCAAATGGCCGATCGCCGGTAGAAATACTTTACTAAAGACTGCCGAAATGTAGGTTTCAAACATTTTTAAAGCATTCAGTACGATGTAGAAACCGATGGCAAGTTATGTTTAAAAAAATGAACAGATAAATGATTATGATGGCTCTCTTTTTAAATGAAAATATTATAGCGAAAATCACAGGAAAGTAGAGAAAAACATATGGCCCGCAAAAATTTGTTTCTAACAGAAAAAAAGATAAAAGAGAAAGAGACAGAGAGGCATTTGAAGAATAAAATGAAAATTCACACTATTAAACTAGTAGTTTAATATTCAAAGGTGAAATTCAAAGTAAATCAAAACTTTATCAAGAGATATATTGTGTTTCAATAATTGAAAATATAGAGAGAGAAATCTGAAATATTTCTATCGAAACATATAACTTTTAAATATTTTTGGAAAAGAAAAGGCGGGTGGAGAGAAGCTGTATTTGAAATCATTTCTTTTTCCTTAGTGGCACCAAACGTGGCCTGTAATCGCATTTTCGAAGCTTTTTGTTTTTAAAAATCTCTGAAGTTAAAAACGATGGGCTGCAATCGAGTTTTCAAGCCTATAATTTCGAAAAATATCCGGAGGAAAGCCCACAGGCCTCTCTAAGTAACTCTTCCAAAAATTGTCTAAAATTGCGTTTTTAGAACTTCAATTTCTAAAAACTAACATGGGAGAGTCTCCGAACTCTATCTTTTTGCTTAACGTTACCAAAAGATGGTCTACAATCGCGATCATAGGCCTTTTATTTCAAAATAATTTCCGTGAGAGTCTCCTATCTGGCCCTCCCAACATCATTAGAGTTTTTCTAAATATATTTTAGATATTAAAGGCGGTATTCCAATAACTTTGTTGATAAACTTTAATTTGTTGTATGTACACAATAGAAATGGACCCCCAAGTAAAATCAATATGGGTTAATAAGATTTAAAGTATTGTTCTTACTGGACCAGCAGCAGGGCTTTTTCAGTTCATATTCCTCGAACTCCCATGGTCCTTGCACATTTGCATTTCCTATATAAGTGACTACAATTTCCAATGAAAATTGCTTATACCATCGCCATCATCAAAACTGAAGGTCAATCGTACAATCATGCGCAGTTCAACGTTACATTTAGGAAGATTATACGTATTTTTCTCGGTTAAGAAAAGGCTGGTC
Organism: Uloborus diversus; assembly: GCF_026930045.1. NCBI lineage: Eukaryota > Metazoa > Arthropoda > Arachnida > Araneae > Uloboridae > Uloborus > Uloborus diversus. The sequence continues at coordinate 121,101,649 of NC_072734.1, read as the reverse complement.
TCTCTTGATTAGGAAATGAAGAGAATTTTTTTAAACCTTATAAAACGGAACAAAAAAATTTTTACCATGATATTTTAAAACGAAAAATTTGCATTATATATATATATGTATTTTTTTAGGACAGATAATTTTTCAACTCGAACAAGCTCGGGACGGGCCTCTAGTCACTAAATAAAATGAAAAATATTCTCAAGATGAAATTTGTTTGAATGTATTAGGATGGTATAAAATTTTTTATTGTACACAAAAATTGGCTTGTAGCAATTAAAACCTAAGGCACATCTATATTTAAACATAATTGACTTTTTTATTATAAAATGTGTAAAAACAACTAACAGAAATTAAAGTCTACACTATCGGTTCCCGACCGATGATTCGCGAATTTCCCCAGGGGTTCGCGAGAGGTTCAAAGGGGGTTCGCGAAAATAATATTTTTATGGCGGAATTTAAACATGTCTGTTTGAGATTTAGTTTCATGTTTAAACTTTTTTTGTTTATAATTTTTCAGTTGTCTCTTGCACATTTGATACTCTTTGGATAAAAATGTTAGCACACGTGTTGATATTCTATTTTGTAAATTTAAAGAAATAAGTCTATTAGTACAAGACACCGGTGTTTACCGTTTTCGTTGAGCTTGATAGAATTGAACACTTGCCGAAAAAGTTCAACTTTTGATAAAAGCATATGAATGCTTCAGTTTCCTCGGTTTGATAGGAAAATTTAGTTGAACTTGATGAAAACATTATATGGATCATATGCGAGCACATGAAACAGCTTTAATTTTCTATGTTTAGTTTCTTTACCATTTGAGTGCGACGAAGAGCTATCGCAATTTTCTTGTGCTTCGTTGAAAATGCGAGTGACACAATAAGTGCAAAAGCACTGCAGTTTATTGCTATAATTTCCACATTATCAGGACAACGTACTTCGAGATTTGTTGATGAAACAGAGAAGGAATAGTTAGCAATCCCCCCCCCCAAAAAAAAATAACCCACAGGAAATGTGAAAAAGTAAAAGAAAAATACGTTAGGTAAAGTTCCTGGGTGAAGCTTGCGACAGTGCGGTGTGAGGTACGTCGTAAAAAAAATTACGGAACTAAAAAATTAAACATAATATGCACTGTATGTAAAAAAGAAACTCACAAAATTAGCGCAGAAAACTCTCTTGTAATAAGTGAGCATAAAAATATTTTTGTTGGCAAAATTTACCGTTTCTGTAATAATTAAAGTTGATTGTAGGCGTTTCTATTTTTTTTAAAGATGGAATAAAATAAAAAAAAAATATTTCGTACTTAGCATAAGGATAAAAAAATTCTTCAGCACTCAAACGATTAATGTACGCAGTATATCCTTATCAAACAACTAGTTTCGTAGTCCTTTTCAAGAAGATGAAAATTTAGAGAACTTTCTAATTTTACTGGAAGAAACAAGATCATATAGTTAATCCGACACATTTTCTCTTCAGGGTATTTTTGAAGATCACTTTTTAATTGACTGATGTAACGTTGCAAATAAATGTATTGTTGTGTCAGAAAAATACATTTTAAATTTTACTACCCCCCTTAGACAAAGTTTTTATTGGAGAAACGAATTTCACCACATAGAGATAAAAGCAGAAATAGATTAAGTGATGAATCTAATGAAAGACAAACTGTGCGACAAAACATTTGAGCCTAACTTTGAACTTCTTAGATCCACAACCATCCCATTAAGTTTTTTTTTTTTTTAATTTTGCATAAAACTAAAAGAATTATCACTGGGTTTTCAAAAAAACACCTTAAATTTTATTATGTGTGTAAAGGGAGGGGGGATTTCTTGTCACTAATTGCTTAGTGCACAAGGGGTTCTCTAAACTCGTACATAATTTAAAAGGTGTTCGCAAGGCAAAAAAGGTTGGGAACCGCTGGTCTACTCAATTTTTTTTTTCCAGAAAGATTTTTTTTTTCTTTTCTCTTTTTTTTTTCTTGAGTATTTATTGCAAGATTAAATAAAACTTTTGATGGTTCAGCAATGAGTTGTGCGTACAAAATTAAGTAATATTAAAATTAGACACAGATTACGCATAAGAAAATAGTTTCTCTTAGAATAATCTACATTTAGACTGTTAGTAAAATTTTTCAATATATTTTTTACAACATTTGAAGAAATTCGGCAGTTGATAATGTAATTAAAATACCTAAACGGAGATTGTTTTTGCAACAGAAATAACTACCTATGTAAAATTTCATATTTAACATTTTTTTATTCCAATTTATTTAAGTTGAAAATGAAAATTGTTTAAAATAAAACATGAGTAAAAATAGTTTGTTTTTCTTTTTTTAATTACTTTAAAGATTGTAAACCTTAGCCCCTTCCTCCCCCAGGCTTCTTAACAGATGGCTTTCAATAATTCTTGTTTAGTTTGGATCTAGATAAAAATTTAGAGGATAACTGCAAACTGGGAAAGGTTTTCACATCCAGTGATGTAACATCATATTTTTCTAAAAATAATTTATCTACACTTTAAGAATTAGTTTTGTTTATAGAAATAAAGTAATGCATCATTTACCAACCTTTTAGCAATATTTTAACGGAATAGAACTGTATTTATTCGTTTAGTACTTTGCTCAGCATAAATATCATACAGAAAATCAACTCAAATCATCTACCACTCAAATTAGTATTCATCTATTTCTGCGCTTGCTTCCGGATCTTAATTTAAAAAAGGAAAATTGAATCTCAAGGGTTTATTTTTCTGCGAAGCATTTTTCAATTTTACGTCTACAAACACTAACACAAGAAACTAAAAATATGCGTATTAGCCCAATTTTCAATCTCAGATCCTATTTACGTTTACATTTTCGTATTAAAGAGATAAATGGAAATTCTATTTTAAAATTCATCATTGCTCTCAAGGTTTTTTTAATATCCATTCAACACACCGTGTTTATGTATATTGAATAAAACTACAAAATTATTAGAATCTCTGCATTTCAAGCATGCACTCGCCATTATTTCATCTTTTCCCCAAGAATATAACAGTCTTCTTTACTAATAATAAAGCTGAAAGTCTCTCTGTCTGGATCTCTCTTTGTACGGATCTCTGTCTGTCTGCCAGGATATCTGTGACGCGCATAGCGCCTAGACCGTTCGGTCGATTTTCATGAAATTTGGCACATTGTTTGTAGCATGGTGGTGTGCACCTCGAAGCGGTTTTTCGAAAATTCGATTATGTTCTTTTTCTATTCCAACTTTAAGAACATTTTCCCAAGCAAAATTATCATAAGATGGACGAGTAAATTACCAAGTTATCATAACGAACCGTAACATGGGCAAGCCAATTGGCGAGAAATTCATCATACACTTGTAAATATACTGGGGAACCAAAAGACTTTTTAATTTTCTACTTCGGGCAAAGCCGTGCGGGTGCCACTAGTACGTTATAATACAAATACATTGAGCCTGTAATGACATTTTAACCATAATTATTAAAAGCTAACCCCGCATACGAAATCAAATATCTAAACCCATTGCATGTATAATAAAATCATGCTACATTTCATGTGAAAGTTCTAGATCCATTTTTTTAGTAATAAAATAACTGATATTTTACATGCATAAACAATACATTAGTGAAGATTGAAACTCACCTAAGATTTAGAAAAACTTTTTCAACAAGAAATAAAAGACGATACGAATTTTTTATAAGATTGACGTCTTACCCTGCTGGAATATTATTTTTAAAACGAATTTATACTTTTTGTGATTTTTTTTTCTTTTCGTCTTCTCCCCGTTCAAATGTTGCATAAAGGAAAAGAGGCTTTAGCAAGCTTGTTTTGACAGGAGAAAAGAATAGTTTCATCCAGACGACATTTTGATTTGTTGACTTTTACTTTCTTTTTTTTCTATTGCTGAATAAGCCCCATTTTATAAATTATGAAAAATATGTTCATTTTACGATTCTTATGAACAAAGTAAAGAGTTTTTTTGCTTTTGAGAAAGTTTTCTTAACACTAAAACAATTTCTTTTTTAACTTAAAACACATATATTGTAGAAAGCAAGCTTTTCACAAGAGAATAGCCATACATTCCATAGAGTATCAAAAATGTACTTAGGGAAAAATACTTTATTGTATCATGGAATAATTTCAGTTACATTACGAAAAGCTGTATTGTTTAACTTTAAATAAGGCACGTTCATGTCACAACCGCGAAACCAAAGTCACGTTCCTACCACACTGCCTTCAGCTGCATTATTAGTGTATAAAGAGTGATTTAAAACTGGTTTTGGTAATCTGCATGCAGGTTAAGCACACGATAATGATCAAAAATCATGCTGGGACATATGATAGCAAACGCAATGCTTCGGCGCTACAAGCACCCAAACCCAGAAGATTACGAATTCGAAACAGGTCCCAAACTTATTACACCACTAGCTGCGTTGCCCGGCTTTGCCCGGTCTATTTTTAAAATAAAATTGTGTCAAGTGACGTATTATATTCAACAATCAGGCTTAAGTAAATAATTGTTTTAAAAAGTGCAAAATTTCCCTCCCAAACAAATACGACAGACATTAAGAAATTAAATCGAGAAAGATGGATTTAAAAAGCGTAACCATGGAAACAAAAAATAAAATAAGTTTAAGGAATTAAAATGCGAAAGAAAATGGGTGAACAATTTGAATGGAAATGAGATTTTTTGAACTTGGTTTAAAAAGGCTTGTAACTTTTTTTCCTTTAGAGAAAGAATTTTAGTTTTTCGACTAATGGTCGAGATGAATTTGGAGTAAAAATACCGCTTTTTCCAATGGTGTCAAAAACAAAAAACAAAAAAAAAAACTGTGGGACAATTTCTTTACTGTTGTAAGTAGTGTCTAAATTTCAGTTCAGCCTGAAAAAATTCGAGGTGAATGGTTTCGCCGTAATTAAGTTAGAGCATTGAAACAAATTGCGTCGAAAGCGGAAAATTCTACCTTTTCCAACGATACGTAATATTAATATGTGCAAATAATTTTTAATCCCCATATTTGGGAATTTATGTGAAAATTGGTCATAAATTGGAATAAAAAAATAACTACTCATCGAATTTCTTTGGAACCGGTCAGCAAACCTTTCCAGTGCTAAAAGAAAGATACTGTAAAAATTTCAGCGAAATCGGCCGGGTAGTTCTCGAGTTTTGAGCGATCACACAAACAGACGCTTTTTGGACACTTCATTTTATACTATATAGAGATTTACAAAACAATATAGTTTTAATAAATGTTTAAAGAAGTTCTTAAAACTGGTGGCCCGCAGCTGTAATGCTTGCAATATGACAACGCACCGGCCGTCGCAATGATGATCCATACTGACAAGCATTCATCGATCACTGTGTTGTCGTTGCGACGCGTTTATTATAGCTGCAGACAGCTAATCGAAGCTGCTTGAAACCTTCTTTAAAAGCTAAAATATTGTGTAAAACAGTCATTGTGTTAAAAGTTTTTAACCTGTTTCTTATCCGTCAACTTTTGGATCTTCGTGCGTGTAGTACATAAGCACTGCGCTTGATTCTAGCTTGCTATCGGGTGCATGCAGAATATATTTCAATAATTCTTAGTCACACATAAACATATTTGCAAACATAGCATTCGTAACACATGAATTTCCTTGTATCATAGGACTTGAAAACGGAATAGCGTAAGAACAATTTCAGAAATGCGTTAAGACATTTAAAATTCACAAAATTGAAATAAATTGGGCTATTTAAATACTCTTTCCTCCTAAGTTTTTTTCTTTTTGAAGAAATATTTTTTTCTCGTTCTTCTTCCTTTCTTTATTAAAATGAATAAAAAGGTAGCAGCAATTTGCTAGTAGAGGGGTCAAAACGTAGGTAGTATGCCAACTGCAAGCCTATACTATGCAGAGTATAAGTTTATTCCTTATAAATGTTGCTACATACGTGTTCATGTTTAGTTGGCTTGGTTTTAAAGCTTCTTTCACTAAATGCATTTTTTTCTTTGGAAAAATCCTGTGCACATGTACCTTTTGAGTCATGCTCATTATCGAAGAAACCTGCCACACAAAAGTACTCGCTGTTGAAAACGGATGTCTTTGACACTTACATATCGTAAGTCTTTTCTCGCATCACAATTGAAATAGAGACGCTTCCGTTCCTTCACAAAAAAATGGTTAATAAGCCACCACTGTATGAAAGAATGCTCCCTTCAATCCCTGAATTTGACAGCCGTTGACGCTTGTCCCTGGAGTTACACCATGCTCAAAGGAAACCCCATGGCCAAACGTCAACGGTTGTCAAATTCAGGGATTGAAGGGAGCATTCTTTCATACAGTGGTGGCTTATTAACCATGTCGTGGTCACAAAGTACTCGAAGTGAATAAATATCTCTGGGGATGCTGCACCAGGGGTTGCTCGACTTCTGATCTCTATCAAAAAACAGAGCTTTTTTCAGGGCCCCATCCAAACGGTTAAACTACGAATAATATTAGGAACGGGAGACTCTAGAGTGATATGATGTGATATGCTCCGAGTTCATTCCTCAAAGATTGCTCAGAAAGTCATCTTAGGACACAGTTAAGCTTTACAACACTTGCCATTAAATCTCTTTCATCCGTTTTACATGTTACTTTTCCTGACGATGAGGTAGTTTACCTTATCGTCACTTTTTTTTTCATGCAGTCATTTCTTAATGATAGTTTACACTTGAAACAAACAATATAAGACAGTGTTGGATATCTTCTCCGATTGTCCAAATTTTAATCATATTCGTTTCAAATTCTTCAATCATTTTCATCCATCTTTGAGGGAATTGTTGGGCGTTGTACCCCATCCTAAATTGTTCCTCTTCCGTCAAGACATCGGATTTTGTCTTTGATTTAGTATTCGTCCTTGTTTTCGTTTCGTCTTTGTGCGTTTATAAATGTTTTTAAGTTACTCAAAACTGTTTTTCTGTTTTCCCTTTTGGCTTGTTATTCAAAATTCAAAACTTCGTTTATATGCTTATTTCGGCTAAAATGTTAAAATTGTAGAAGATTTCTGTCCTTTACTCTGAACAAAATTTCCTTTTTTTTTTTTTTTGCATTTTTTTCTATTCATTGACAATTGTTTGGCGCAGTACAGCCTATTACGGCTCTTGCGCCAATGAATTCAATAGAATCAACCAAACAATATAATGAGTAAAAATAAGCTAATGTTATGTTTGTTTATAATGACCGCCAAAACGAAGTTTTCAGAGAGGTATGGGATTTATTTCCGAGCAGCGTCCTCTTTCGACCGAACATTAAACCATTTTCAGATGTGTGCATCAAAAAAGAAAGATGAAAAGACTAAAAATAGAAATCACTCTAAAGAAGAAGAAACTTGTTACATGACGTATTCAAATGCCTGTAGGCTGAAATCTTTCAATTTTGTGGGTTTTATGCTCTTACCCTTTAATGAGTAGCCCTGTATATGAGCTAGGTATTACAATTTTTTGAGTAAGTTTTTAAAAAACTGAGTTAATAGGAATTTTTACATTAAAAAACTTTGTAAATTATTCACTGTTATTTTGTTAAAAATTGATGTTTTTAAAGACGCGAAGAAATGTATTTCATCAACAATAGCAGATTTTCTAATTTTCACCACTTTTTTCAGGCACAAAAGAGATTTTTAATGGACGACCGTAAAAAAAATATTGGAAAACATTTAAAGGCTGAAAAAAAGAGAGCAAAATCTGTCCCGTCCGACTCCGACTGTTTATTGATCGGAGGAACACTCTTCGAAAGGACAAATCGGAAAGTCGGTTCTTATTTCGCCTAATCACAGCTTTAGATATTTTACCTGATTTCGAACCCAACTTTCAATACTTGTCTATGAATTAAACTCCGGTTAGATTTCTTTGAGTCTTTGACTTTAAAAGACATTACTTTCTCTTAAAACAAGCTTCGTTGCTTAATTTTTGTTTACTCGACAAAGCGCATTCCAATAACCGTAATTTTCGTCTCGTATTTACTGTCTAACCACGGATTGTATGGAAAGGCAAACATCCGGTTTACACGCGGAAATGGAAGCATCTATTAGTTTTCAGGGATGTCAGATTTTGCAGATGTATGTTAGCCTCTAAATTAAGCAGAGTCTCATTCAAATGAGCGGAATACGGGCATAAAATTTTTATTTTTCCCCTCGTTCATATGGAGTCGCCTTAACTGGATGTTTGCCAATTCCATACAATCCATGGTCAAACAGTATTGTCTATTCTTATTTATTCCTAAATATTATGATTACTGTTTTTATGATTTTGAGAGTCACAAAAAATAAATATATAAATAAAAACATTAGATTTTTTTTGCAGAAAACGTTGGGTGATTATTTTGATAGTTTATTCAATTTGATCAATTTGTAACAATTTTTACTCAATTTGATATAATCAGCTTAAAAGGTTTTTGAAATTTTATTTGCATTACATTTTTTTCCACATCAACGGTTTGATACACTATTTTCCACCATTGTTGAAAAGAGACTTTTAAATTTAAGGTTTTTTGTCTCTGCTGTCAGAATTTTTTTTTTCGGTTACATTTTTCTACACAAACGAATCTTTTGTCGAATTTAAAGTTGCTCTGTTTAATAAGTCAAAGAGAAAACAAACTATTTAATGCAGCCTCGGACACCAAGGTGGGGCGGGACATTTGGTGGCGATCGCCCTTCGGTTGAGGGTCTCTGCTTGGTAATATTTCGATATTGAAGCTCAAAATCCGATCTTTGATGATGTTCATGGAGTGGTGTTTTTGGGCTATCCCAAAGAAAAGTTTCAAAATGGATATCCGAAATTTTTTATCAACAGGTATAGATCAGAATAAAGGGTAAGTCATAAAAATCAATTGTCCCTCCCTTGAAAAAAATTCTGGCTCCGCCCTAGACTTTATGCAATAGCATTAGAAAATAATACCATCGATACACACAAGATAATCGCAATTGCTTCATAAATTTCACTTAATGTATTTTTTCAATCAAGCCATAGCCCAGCCAAGTCTTTTATCACTATAAAATTAAAAATCCAAACGAAGCAACATACATTTAAAAAACTTTCTAAACAGCCACTTTTGTAATGAATTAATATTTTTGTTATTATATTCCGATTTTGATGGGTCTTTTGTGACATGCTTCGGGGTCAGACCGTTAACCAAGACTAACTTTTGGCCTTATATTTAGACATTAGGATGACATTAATGAATCAAAAATTAATTTCATTTAATAAGAATTATTTTCAAGGAATGAAAGTAATTCTAAATAATGTTCAAAGCAATTAAATTTAGAAATATCACTTCTGCCAAAATCATTCTCAGAAAACATCTTTTCATTAAAACTAATCGCCTCATTTACTCAGAATGAAAAGAACTATTATTTGCTTGACGTCAACAAAATACCATCTGAAACAAAATTTGTAGGGAAATGCAATACGTTCAATTTTTCATTCCAATCTCCAAAACAAAATTTAAATATTTTGACATCAAACTACAGCAATTTAAAATGATAGATGGTAGACTAAAATTATTTCCTTTCCAGAAATAAATCGTAGCCAAAGATACTTTTCCTGATATTTAGGAAATGTTATTTGTTACAATTTATCAGACATGTTTATTCCGATGAGGGAGATAAAAAAATACAGCTATTTCTTTTAGTTGCCGAAAAAAAAGACTATTTTCTTGAATAAAAAATGTTCCGCTAAATGTGTTCCACTTTGAAAATGCAAACAACAGTGTTTATTGAAATTTATTTTTTCCCGTGAGTTCTCGGTAGATTCTCTATCCCCCCCCCCTCAGTATCTAATTTCCAGAACTTATTATCTCTTTATAGACGGAAGGGAATTAATTATATTGGTGACAAAAGCAATTTCTGCATGAAAAAGAATTAACATCAAACATTTTGTTCTGAAATTGTAAAACTCTATCATTTTTTGCCAAACATTCTTTATTCAGTTTATACAAAAAGACGAGCTGATGTGTGCATCACATGACTTCCTTTTACTCCAATTTAATGTCATTTCCCTATTATTGGCAACTTTGATGTGATTCAATTGTTTACTCTCTAAATATCACCAACACAGTGGCCAAATTGAAACCAAATTTAAAATTGAAAAAAAAAAAAAAAAAAAAAACCATCGCCAAGTTGGCGACAAAACTTGGCGACCAAATGACTGACGATATATCGCCAAGTGTCCAACAAATTATAGCACCATTGGAGTTTACATCGAAATTAATAATGATTTTCTCCCAAAAATGGGCAAAAGATCCCTTTAGGAACATCCGAATGCAACCAAAAGGGAAAGTGCACAACAAAGCCCCACTAGGAGTCTACGTACCAAATTTCAACTTTGTAGGACATACCGTTTTTGAGTTATGCGAGATACATACACACATACGTACATAAGGACGTCAGGAGAAAAGTCGTTGTAATTAACTCGGGGAACATCAAAATGGATATTTCGAGTGTTTATACGTTCTTAGGCACTTATCCGCGTGTGGTCTGGTCGAAAAAGAAGAGAAAATTCGTTGTAATTAACTCGGGGGTAGTCAAAATGGATATTTCGGGTGTCTGTACGTTCCTAGGCATATATCCACGTGTGATCGGGTTGAAAAAAAACTCAACATTCATTCGGGGGTGAGAAAAATGGAACTTAAAGGCAATTTTTGAGTGAAAATTATTTTGCGAATACAATATTTCCTTTTTTGTAAAAGGAAGTAAAAAGGTGCCATTGTTTCAAATTGTTGTCTGTTATGAATTAGACAGGCTTAGAAATACTGGACGTGTTAATAAAAAAAAACTTTGTAAACTATATACATTAATAAAACTCTCACATAAATGTAGTAAAGGATTTGAGTCATTTACTTATCGTTGATTGACAACAGTGAATGCAAACTAACCGCCATTGAAAATTTAAGAGAATTTGACTTATTTGATTTGTTTGCGTCTGTTTTTTGAACTTTCTCTCAATGGAGCTGAAAAATAATTGAAAATTCTCGGTAAAGGACATATTGAATCCTCTATTCAGACACAGGAAATCAGACATAAAGAAATACCTATGGCAAAAATTAGGCATTTGAAAAAAAAAGTAAAAACAGGCTCGATCAGCAATCGGAAACTGGCGAACCGCGATCCAGATTTATATCACGGAAGGACGAAACCTGGACCGTCAAAAATGCTTTGAAAGTACAAGTTACACAAATAAACTAGTTGGTAAATATTTTTAGGTAGGCAATAATACCTCTAGGCCCCGCTTTTAATCACATTTTATAGTATTTTAGAAGTAATTGCGTGATTGATTTAAGTTTTTAATGGCTAATGTGAAATGATTTTCTCTGGATTTCGATACAATTTTTCGAAGGTACCCGGACCACATCCGGAATTGTTTACCGACCCCTGACCTAGGTCGTTGCTAAATGCAATTAAATGATACACAAATTTTCCTATGCACAAGATTCAAGAACATAGCTACGATGAAATGCCCAAAAGTTGCATTTTTTGTAATGCGTTTCACTGGAAGTTGGAAATGTACAGAAGTAAAAAAATACATGTCTTTCGGAACAGTTTTAGTATAAAACCCAGATTGGCAATTTTTATTTTTTTACAAATTTTTTCTATGATAACTCATCAATAGTGTTGTCTTGTGTTTTGGTGGGCCTTCTTTGCTAACAAGGGTTGCCGTAAAATTTTGGAGCGTTTGCACAGCTTGATGTCGAAAAGTGTCGCCCAGCGGAATTGTCACAAAACCGGGGATTATACAAAAGCTGTTTCATTTCAGCTTTGCTTTTGCAGCCTAAATAAAACAATTCATTTCCATAAATGTGCAATTAAAGCGAGAATTTTCTGTTACAATGGTGTTTGGCGACAGTAGGACACTCGGGCCGAGTTACGATAATGTGATCATATTCGTCGTGATTAACGTCGATATCTCTTTAAACGGTTGAGGGCCAGGGAGATTTTTCAAAGCTCATGACCCCACACCAAATTACAAAAGTTCCATCAAAATGTAAAAATTCTACCAAATAATAAATCTAATCACAAAAAATAATTGAAATTTAAAATAATTGGAAGAATGAATTTTTCAAAAGGCATCAAACAACTTTAAGTTTCGTGAAAACGTATAGTATTCCATCAACTGCAAGGTTTATTTTCAATCTCACCAAACCGAACACGTTATCGCGTTGTCCCGTCAGAAACTCACCAATCTTCTAACAAAGCAATATGTGCTTATTCTGCGGCAAGATATATAAATATTTTTTTTGATCCGAAGAAAAGACACTACAGAGCAGATTGTCTGCCTCACTATTTAAAAACATCTGTTGAAGAACATACAGATTTGTGGAAAAAAAAAACCAGCTGATGTGTGCATCACATGACTTCCTTTTACACCAATTTAAAGTTATTTCCCCATTGTTGGCAATTATAATGTTATTCAATAGTTAACTCTTTAAATATCACTAACAATAGCCAAATAAAAACCAGATTTTTTAAAAAAAATCGCCAAATTTGTCGCAAAGTTGGCGACCAAATATTGGAGACCAATAGACTGGCGATATATCGCCAAGTGTATCGCCAATTATAACACCACTTCGGTTTACATCGAAATTAACAATGATTTCCCACCAAAAAGGGGCAAAAGACCCCCTTTGAAACACCCGAATGCAACCAAAAGAGGAGGTGCACAACTAGACACCACTAGGAGTCTACGTACCAAATTTCAACTTTCTAGGACATACCGTTCTTACGTTATGCGACATACATACGCACATAGGCACACACATACGTACATACCGACGTCACGAGAAAAGTCGTTGTAATTAACTCGCAGAATGTCAAAATGGATATTTCGGGTGCCTATACATTCTTAGGCACTTATCCGCGTGTGGTCGGATTGAAAAAAAAAACTCAACATTAATTCGGGGTTGAGTAAAAGGGAAATTAAGGTCGATTTGAGTGAAAATCTTTTCGCGAGTATAATACTTCCTTTTTTGTAAAAGGAAGTAATAAAAAACCGGGTGAATCCTCAAATGTTATTTAAATGGCGGATCACATGTGGACATTAAACAAAAAATGCTTCCAGCTAATGTATGAATAAAATGAAAAATATTACTTATGAGGGAGAATTTTATCTTCCTTGACGTAAATAAGAACGTGCTATATTTTTTTAACAATTTGTTCTTCACAAATGTTAATTTCTATATCACTCATCAGAGCTAATTATATTGAGCTGAAGAATTTTCGCGTTACTTTAATCAATCTGAAAGTAACTCGAATCTCCCTTCTCTTTATTTGCGCATCTCTTTATCTCTAACTATTTTAGAACGAGTTCTCTATTCATTACTTAAGCAATACTACGGTAACTGAAAAGGAAATATAACACCACGTCCACGAGACAAATTCAAAGACGCTGATCTAACTAAAAAAATATTTGCGTTTCTGAAACCGTGGAATTAAATACTGCATTCATTGTGGAAGTTGAATATAAAATGACATCTTTGGTTTTGAAAAATCCTTGGATCATTGTTGTACTCATAATAATAATCTTCATGCATTATAAAATTTCAGTGAAATTTTTCATGAATTTTTATTGAAACTTTTTTTCGCGAATACAATACTTCCTTTTTTGTAAATGGAAGTAAAAAAGAAACCCCAGAACGATAAACTAAAGTAAGAGTTACAGTTGAATTGCCACCCGCGATTTTTGAATCCCTATTTTATTGTATCATTTCTCTATTCATCACAAAACATTTTATTACTCAGTAAGAAATGTAAACAAAGGATCGTTGTAAACTTAAATCAATGTAGCAGTTAGTGATTTTCTGCCAGGAAATGCTAGAACTTTGAGCTTCCCTCTTCTGAAATCAGTCATTAAAAAAAATTTTAATTTTTGATACGTTTTGAGTGATTAAAAATGAGCTTTTTTAAAGCAAAAAAGCAAGAAATTACACGAAGAACTAAGGAAGACAATTAGCTAAAATAAAAATCAAAGTTTGTATAAATAGAAAGGCTCATATAGTTTTGTGTGAACTTCTGATTAACATTAAGATTCTAAAACAAACTAAAACTCTACTCTACAGCAAAGTTTAGACAGATTTTTTTTTTCTCATGAGTATTAGAGGAAAATTAAACTTTTAGATTTAGGCATACCTCATTTAATTTTTTGTTTGCATATTTAAAAAATACAATCGTTAATTTGATTTCTCTTTTGGATTAAAAATAAAAGAAAACATACTTGACTTTAATTTAATCCATCATTTTCTACTTTTTGCAATGGCTCCGACACGCAGACATTTTTAGCTTATTTTATACAGTAAACAACATGTATCGAACAGTGTTTTTGTTTTTATTAATTCAAAAAAATATTCTCTGTACATTTCCTCCTTTTGAAGATATTCTTCTTTTGTGCACCAAAGCTAAATTCAATATGCATCAGAATCAATGCAACAAATAAGATTAGGAAATCGAACTTCTAACGTGCGCACATGAATACTCCCCCTCCTTTTTTTGTACTCCTAAACTCATGTAATAATAACACGTGTACAAGTAAACTTGTTAAGGGTAATTGCAATTGCACTTTAGTAAGTACATGCAGGGTAATTTTCGAAGGTTGAACCTGGCACGAGACTTTATGAGACAGTGAGAAGCAAAGCGATGTAAGTGGACTTTAAAGTTTTGAGTAAAACACGTTTAAAGTTCAGATTGTAAGAAGGCTTTCAGTGAATTTTTTTTCTAAACCACGCTGCATTGCAGCGCATACCAGGGCTACTAGAACTATCAACTGCTCCAAAACGGAGAAGAGGTTCTCATACAACTTACACAGGTTATCTCCCTTTTTTACTTCCTTTTACAAAAAAGGAAGTATTGTATTCGCAAAAAAATTTTCACTCAAAAATCGACCTTAATTTCCATTTTGCTCACCCCCAATGAATACTGAGTTTTTTTTTTTCCGACTCGACCACACGTGAATAAGTGCCTAAGAACGTATAGACACGCAAAATATCCATAATGACGATTCCCGAGTTAATTACAACGAATTTTCTCGTGACGTCTGTATGTACGTATGTTATGTATGTATGTGCGTATGTGCGGATGTGCGTATCTATGTCGCATAATTTAAGAACGGTAAGTGTCCTAGAAAGTTGAAATTTAGTGCGTAGACATCTAGTGGGGTCTAGTTGTGCACCTCCCCTTTTGGTTGAATTCGGGTGTTTCTAAAGGGGACTTTTGCCCCTTTTTGGGCTGAAATCATTGTTAATTTCGATGTAAACTCAAGTGGTGTTATAATTTGGCGAACACTTGGCAATTTATCGCCAGTCTTTTGATCGCCAAGTTTTGTCGCCAACTTGGCGACAAATATGGCGATTTTTTTTTAAAATTTGGCTTTAATTTGGCCACTGTTGGTGATATTTAGAGAGTAAACTATGGAATCACATTAAAATTGCCAGTAATGGGGGAAATGACATTAAATTGGAGTAAAATGAAGTCATGTGATGCACACATAAGCTCGTTTCAATAGTAATACTCCCTTCTATTTAGTAATGGTTAGTTTAAATAAGTTTACTTATCTTCTAATGCAACTATCTGTACTCTCACACATCAGCTCGTTTAACTTTGGCACTTACATCACTTTGCTTCTCACTGCTGTGACAGTGAGAAGCAAAGTGATTTAAATGTCGAAACTAAAAATATGGAGATAACCAATACAAATGGTAGACGAACCTCTCCTTTGATTTGGGGCAGCTGATAGTAGTAGTAGCCCTGGTAGGCGCTGCAATGCGGTGTGATTTAGAAAATCCATTCAATGAAAGCTTACCTAGAATCTGAAATTTAAGAGCGTTTTACTCAAAATTTTAAAATGTCCTCTTACATCCTTCTGCTTCTCACTGCCTTATATAGTATCTCCTTTCGAGGTAGGGTTTTACCGGAAATCTTTAGAATTCCTAGTACGAGTCTACAACTCTATCTATTACTTACATTAAAGGCAGAAACAGCATTGGAAACACATGTTTAAGAATTATCAGGAAGTTAAAAAACAATGCTGTTTATTTTTTTCGCTGCATAAGTAATCACAATAGATTTTAATCCTAATTAGCATAAAAGCTTACAAAGCATCTTATCTAAAAAAAAAAAAAAAAAAAAACAATTTAAGCTCTAAAGAACGTATACTCTAAATTGAAGTAGAAGATTAGGAGCTTTACTTTAGGACCTGTGTGTAGGGAGATTGATTATATTCGCCGACCCGACAAAGAGTAGAAAGTTTTGGTTGTAATTTAAGGTATCAAGCACAAATATTTTATAACATAAGTGTTTGAAGTGATAAATTAACAATTGTAATAATTTTAATATTGACATTCTGATTGGAAAATTAGAAAAAAGACAAGTAGTTTATGAACGCGTTTGGAACACAATACGAAAATTAAATGGATAAAGATATCTTAACAGTAGTTGGACCATCATATATATTTTAGTTAAATTACAAATATTGTACCATATAACATAAAAACTGCTTTCCATGTTTATTAAATGTAAGAACTTCAAGAAAACAGGAAAGAAAATTATATCTGACGCAAAATAATAGAATTAAAATGCCTTTAATGATATGAGAAAAATCAGGCATTCATCAGTTCAGGTTCATTATCGAATAATTAAAATTGTTAATTGTCTGAAATTTGTTTTTTTCTTTTTTTTTTCATATTTCATTAAAATTTATATTTGCGGGAATTATATTTTAATTTCTTGCGGGAATATTTTAATTTCAGTTTTTTTTTTTTTTTTTAATGTTTTTACAAGTTATTTCTGAAATTTTATTCTCAGGTTTTATGCTCTTTTCTTTTAAACAACTTAGTTTTTAACTTGCAGTTTTCAGTTTTGAATCTGAAGCTTTATCTTTACTCTGGAAAGACTTTAACTACTCTTTTTTGGTTTGTTTTCAAATAAACATAGCTGGTATACAAGAAAAGCGTACCATACTTGAAAAATAATCAAGTAAAAATGAAAAAAAAAATCTTTCAAATGTTTATTATCTTCTTAAAAGCAATTTCTATATAGGATGTTTATTTCCAAAAAAATAAAATAAAAATGGAACACTTAGTTTTGAATCAGAAAAAGGTTTAAAACTTTCATGAGACAAAATTCGTGTAGGAGCGTTTTTTCCAGACTCATCCGTTTAGTTGAGGAATTTATCTTGAAAAACAAAAAATATTAAGTGGATAAACTGTTTTTTTTTTTTCCTTTAATGATACGAACATCTGTGCTCGATTTATATAGCTCTCTCTCTAGCTTTTAAAATAATTTTTGGCACATTAAAGTTTCTTTTTAAAGCTTCAGTTTTTCTTTTTTGAAATTATCGAATATCATTTGTCACGACCTCGGTACAGTTCCCAGATGGTATCCCCTCCGCCCCCCCCCCTATTTCCTTCCCTTTAGAGCAGCAGAATACCAATTGCAAAACCTATTCTAGAATTGGTAGACACACAGATACACAGAGACGTCAGACTTATAACCCCCTTCCTTTGTTTGTCAGGGGTTAAAAATATTTTTTCACTTACGGTCTCTTTGCTATATGGTGCTTCTGTGTACATCACCGCTTCAGGAAAGCATTTCCAACCTCGCATTGCTATATGGTTTCAAGTCGTCATAATGTACCCCCCCCCCCCTCCCCCCCTCCCCCCCCCCCGTCTTAGGAGTTCTGAAACTGTTAGCTGAAACACTCCGTATATCGATGGAAAGCTCCTATTTTTTTTCGCACAAGATGAAATTTGTTCGATAGGTATGTACTAGAACGCGAATTTTACTATTTTAAGTTAATTTCACCTTAAATGTCTGTGAGCCTTCAATTAGATACTGGTCATCGTTCAAAAACACTTTTATTAAAATGTAGGAGGTTTTTGTTTTTAGGACATTTTCTAAAAAAATGAAATTTTCAGGAACTTTTTTGTAAAAAAAATCCTGTCGTATTGCATACAGCATGTTTAGCTATCAAAAATATAATATGAAATCCTGTTGTCATTAAAGCCTTAATTGGGAATTTAACTGCAATTTTGATTTTAGATGAAATGATTGAGCTTAAAAACAATAAAAAGAACTGTTTTTAAAAATGAAGCTTCGTGAAAGGTCTAATTTTCAGACTTGAAATTTTGTGAATTGGCCGCTTTTGCGATAGAGAATTTTGTGAAACGGATCCAATATGCCTATGTATCGACCCCCGAAATGTATCTGAAAATTTCAAACGCAATATAAATTGAATTCCACAAAGTGAGAAACAATGTATGTAGTATTTTTTTCCTTGCTTATGAGGTCAAACATTTAAAAGGGGTCAAAAGAGGGCAATTACTTCACTAGCTTCATGAAATCAATATTTATACATATATAGGAGTTGTTTTTGAGGTTTTTGATCAAAATTTTTTTAAACTGTTCACGTGTTCAACAATGTGACTTGTGAACAACTGAAGCCTTTTTTTCAAAAAAAAAAAATCTAAAAGCTAAAGAAATAATTTCATAAAAAAACTTTAAAAATTGTGGAGTTTAGAATGAGCTCACTTGTTCAAGCAACAAAACAAGAGTTTTCATTGCACTTAATTACACTAAAATAAGTATAGCATGGCTCTGATATCAATACGCTTGACTTGGGCGAGTTCATTTATGCTGAGGTTGAAAGAGGAGACATTTTTACATTAGCACACAGCTAATGACTCTTATTGGCAACACAAGCCAGCCTTTCTCACCCAAATTATAACAAATGGAACCATTCAGATCTGGGTTCGCCAACCTTTGTTAATCAATGGCCAAGTTGTAAGCTTTTGAAAGTGAGGTGAGCCAACAAGTCAACAGTATTTCAGTCTAGATTTTCTAGTTAGTGATAATCCCCCTCGTCATATATTCACGAGTTTTCTATTTTTTTTCCTTCTTACTTTCTTCTATATCTAATATATAGAAGAAAGTATTGGATTCGTGCAAATTTAAGAATTTCGAATTTTGACAAATTCGAACGTTTTGAGGTGTGCTGAGTCCATTTCGACCATTTTTGGAAAATGTCTGTCTGTCTATATGTGTGTGTGTGTCACGTATGTATGTGACCAGTTTTTTGCGGACGCGCTACAGCAAAAACTACCGCATGAAATCGAACGAAATTTCGTACACATACGAGTCCCTAAGTGAACTTGCGCCCATTGGTTTTTTGGCGTGAATTCCTCCAACGGTAGTGGAGCAATGGGACGTTTCTTTTGAGTTATGCGTGCCTGCTATTCCCCAAGAAGTAACAGGTGGAATCAAACAAAATTTGGTGCATATGTTGCCCCTAACATTTACAGGTGCTGATTCAATTTTGGTGTCAATAGCTCAAACGTGTGTTCAGCTATGGAACGTTTTTTGTCGTCGATTGTGACTGCTGTATCTCAAGAAATAATGAACGGAATCAAACAAAATTTATCGACAGGTAGCCCTTAGAGGGTATAAGAGCTGATTCCATTTTGGAGTCAACAGCAGAAAAGGGGGTGACGCAATCGAACGTTCCTTTTTTTTCCATTCTGAGTGCCATATCTCAAGAACTAGTGTTACGTTCTGGATTAAATTTGGAATAAATGGAATCCATATGTAAACAGGCGTTGGTTCAATTTTGGCGCCAATCGCTCCATGTGGGGCTGACTTTTTTTTGTGAATAAAAATATCTTTATAATTGCAACAATAAGAAAGATAAACCGTAATAGTAACCGTACCTGTCGTCTGCGTATTTCACGTGATTTTAATTGTTGGAAAATGACCAGAAAATCACGATGATTTTAACTCATGCCATCTTGTGTTTGTTAACAAATAAGTGTTTGTAATTATTTTAAGCAAGACTTTTAAAATAATTTTCAATTTTCATTCTTTGCTTTGCTTTTGAGATAGATCGGGAATTGGGATGGTCGTAAAGTTTTGGCGTGTGTATTTTTCTTTGGGGGGGGGGGGGAATATTGCTTTCTCGTCAATCATAGGAAGGGATCAGAATTATAAGGAAGATATAGAAGAAAGTTTCGTGATGGCCACAACAAACTACTTTTGTTTTTGGTTTGTCTTAATTAAGCGCTCAGAGGTGGTTTATAAGATTTTTTTTTGGGGGGGGGGGGTTCTTTCAAATTGCTTAAAAGGAAGCGGATAGTCAAATTAAAAAAGAAAAGGTTATAAGCTCCCGCGGCCCAGACAAAATATATTTGGATTTGGATGAGGGAACGCGGGCCGCAGGTTGGAGACCCCTTGTTTGTATTTTTATGTATTATTACTAACCTTTTTTCCTCTATCGTCGTTTCTTGAAACGTAACTATTCTTTTGAAAAACAGAGTTCACTTACAAATAACGTAACTACAGCTAACCAGTAAACAAAACAGTTTTTTCAAACTAACTAGTGCTTTTAACAGTGATACATTTAATTGCAGCTAAAACTATTTCTTAATTGAGTATTTTCGTTGTACTCCTAAAAACGTTATGAAAAAATTGTTTTCCTAGAAAACAACACCTTCTCTTAATAAAATGTGTTCGTTGAAAATAAATCTCAAAAGGTTTTGGATTTGAATGATTTATGCGAAAACATTCGCTCGAAGTCAACATTTGCAAAGTCTCTCGATCAATAGGATACGAACACCGCTGTGGAAGATATTTTTTAGTTTCCGTCGCTGTCCTCATTCTATTCATTGCTATATTCTATACTTCCTTCAATTACTGGGAAATTCTGAGATTGGAAAATACTGAAGACAATCACGGGTCTGTGATGTATCTTTTGTTCAAAAGGTGGCTGTAAAAGGCACTTCTTCGCCCCATCACCTCTTCGGTTACTTCTTCGTCTTACAATTATTTTTATTATTCTTTTCGATGAAAAAGAATCTTTGAAAAAAAGAAAAATCCAAATATCTCTCCTTCCATTAATTTGGGGCACAAAGAAACGCAGAATGACTATTTTTTTAATGTATGAAGAACCTTTTGTGGAATTCAAATATTCATCAACATATTTCTAAAATGTAATCATTGTTTTTTTTATCATTATTTATATCAGGTGAAACAGGATGCTAACGAAACATAATAAGCACTTAACATTTTAAAACGGATAAATCCTATCATGTTCCTAAAAGCTGTTTTTTTTTAACAAATAAAACAAACATGTCTCTATTCAAGAATAAAAATGTGAAATAATAATATGAGAAGCCCCATTAACCCCCACGTCACTTTCCCCAACTATTTGACGAACTTTCGGTTAACTATTCAAAAATTACGCAAAATGAGAATAGTGTGTAACAGAAGAACATAATTCAATATCCAAAATAGAAAGTATCAATGTTGTGAAAAACTAGATAAAAGTTGACAAAAGCAACTGTTTATAAAAAGTGATAAAATATTAGCTGGGTGCTTGAACAAATCTTCTCCCTTGCTGTCCTAACTACTAAAGAAAAAGTAATAGCTCATATACACAGAGGCGGATACAAAGAGGGGGGGATCACAGGGGACAGGACCCCTCCCAAAACCGTGAACGAATTTAAATGCTTGCTTGTAAAAACAAAAAAAAACTTGATCGAAACGACATGAAAAAGATTTTTTTTTAAATTAAGTATTTTTTGTGCATTACATGAAGGAATGGATACAAGGAGGTGTGTGTGTGTGGGGGGGGGGTCATGTGGGTCGCAACCCCCCCCCCCGGAATCTGCGAAATTTCTTTGTAATCGTTATAAAGGTTCATTGCATTTGAGTAGTGAAAAGCGACTGATTGAAAAAAAAAAAAAAAAACTGAAAGGAACGGTAAGAAAAAAGAATTCCTTTGAATTCCTTTTCTGTTCAGCACAAAGGTATTTATTTACCTTAAGTCGTTTGTTATTGATATATAGATTTGCTTGAGACAGTCTTTCTACGGCCCTGTTTTCAAGCACCAGTAAACTGAAGTGACAAAGGAATGTCTGCCGCCCGATCGCTTTTTATGCAAGAAATTTAATGAACGATAGGAATATTTCCAGAGTTGTAAGGCATCGCTTCAATTGATGAAAAATTAGATTGTGTAATTATTTTTTATGTAAAATCCCTGTAAATTATTATTCTTTTCCGTTGTGATCTTTTGACAGTTTCGTTTTAGTTCGTGCTGAAATTACTTGTAAATAAGCTGCGAATTTTGTATTTAGTTTAAATCAATGTTTTGGATTTTGTGTCGTGCAAGAAATGTAAAATTTAATTTCGTGTTAGCGCGAAACCTCCTGATACGAGGATTTCCGTAAATTAGTCCCTTGTATTAGACGGAAACAGTGCTGAAAAAAAGATTACCTATAACAAAAACAATTAATTTTTCGGGTGACAAAACATTGTTGTATTTTTTTGCCAAGTTAAAAAAAAAAAAACTGATGAACCCAAATCCGATGGAAACATATTCCGAGTACCTGTATCAGACTCTGAGACTGCGACGTTCTCGTCCACCTCTGATTTTTCTACAACCGAAAAAAATCAGTCGGTGAGTATTGATCAATGTCTAAATTACATCATAAAATAGTTAATTTTTAATTAGATTTTCGCCACATTTTTAAGTGAAAATTTAATAGTATATTTAGTATATTTCTGCATACAAGATAAATGTGTCATAATCAGATATTTGAATGAAGTGAACCTTCTTTACGGATATATTAGTACATAAAATATAAAAAAAGAGCAGAGACCGTCGTAAGAAATTATTATCTTAATATTTATTTTATTATAATTGATGTGCAATAACTTTTTAGTTACGTCAGTTAGTTAATGTTTAATCACAACTTTTATGCTAAACAATCCTTCATTTCAAGCGGGTTCCACTACAAATATCAACAAGCCCTACATGATTTTTCAACTCGTATCTGCGATGCCCATTTTATTCAAAGTCGCTATGTAAATTTGAACAGGATTAAAACTTTTTTTCAGCACATTCAAAGTTCACCGTTAGAACAGGAAATATCATACTGTTACAAATTCTGTAAATATTAATTGTTTTTATGATTAATTTGTCGTAATCTAGCTAAATTTGGCGTTTATTAAATTATCTTTCATCTAAAATTATTGTAGTAACGTAACCTGTAAATAGTTTCTTGTAATGAATACACAGCCCCTATACATTCGGCTGAAGTATACGGACCCCTCATTTCTGAATGATAAAATTTGTGAATGGAAAGAAATAAGATAACGGTCTACGATTTTCGAGAAGTATTTCGAATATTGTGGAAACTTTTCGATGTTTATAAATAGCCGCCGCATGATAAAAAGTCAGTCTCGATTGAGAATTTGTACTGAGTATTAGCTAGTACTACTGTGTAGTAGTAGCTGTTACTAGTGTATTAGCTCTGTTTATTGCGAGGCATTTCGCTGTGTTGTTTTTTGTATTTGGAAGTAAATAGGTGTGTAACCGTTGAGTTTACTATGTTGAGTGATATTTGCTTAATTGCTGATGATTAATTTAGCCGTTGTTGACGATCTTTCCTGTACATAGTGTAAATAAATCTCCTGTGGTTTTTTTGAGAACTGTGTCGTCATTTCAAGAAAGTTGGAAGTCGCACTGGATCCGTTACAATTTTGGCGCCCTGACATTTTATCATGCGGCGGCTATTTATAAACATCGAAAAGTTTCCACAATATTCGAAATGCTTCTCGAAAATCGTAGACCGTTATCTTATTTCTTTCTATTCACAAATTTTATCATTCCGAAATGAGGGGACCGTATACTTCGCCGAATGTATAGGGGCTGTATATTCATTAAAAGAAACTATTTACAGCTTACGTTGCTACAATAATTTTAGATGAAAGATAATTTAATAAACGCCAAATTTAGCTAGATTACGACAAATTCATCATAAAAACAATTAGCATTTACAGAATTTGTAACAATACTATCCCTTCACGGCTTTTACAAGGTAAATCCCATAGGTCAAACCAAGTGATTTACTTTAGTTATTAATATTTTAACTAAATGCAACCTAAGTTTAAGAAAATTGCCTAACGTGAGACTACATAATCTATGGTTGTCATTTCCGAAAATTTAGAGCTAACAACACATTCTAAAACCGGAAAAAATATTTTAAAAAAAACTTTAAAAATTGTTATTTTAATAGTTTTTGTATGCAATTTTAAATTTTTTACACGGGGGGGGGGAGCTCTAGCATAGTTTTTGAAAATTTCAGAGTGTCTTCAAAAATTTTTACTTGAATCTACTCTCACCCCGGGCCACGACCTCCCCCCCCCCCTGAAACGAAATCCTGTATCCGCCCCTGCATACATAGTGTGCAGTCCTTCTAGTGCCATGAAGTAAAACATATCCCTACAATAAACTGAAATATTTCTTGAGAAAAAGCACGTCCCATTAGCTCCACGTTTCACTAACAACTAGCCTTTATTTTTTATACATCTATTCCTTTAGATGAGCGAAGCATTTTATTTCCAGAAATTAGCTCAAAATGCTAAAAAGTTTTGTTTGAAATAATATGCAGTCACAGCTAATTTAGAGAAAATTGATCAGATATTACAAAGTCGATATTTTTTCTTTTCTTTTGGGCCCGTCCCGAAAGTTTAAACGATTGAAAAGCACAAGTGAACTTGTTTCAACGTTTCGTATGTTTTCTGCAGCTGTCCTTGCCCCATTTGAAGCAAAATTTAATGTTAATTCTTTGCTCCATTTTCATTTCGATGACAGAAATTTGAGAGCTACGTTTTAATGCGTGCGCTTTTCCATGAGAACCATTTACTTTAGAATGACGCCGATTGCTCCGCACATGCGCAGGAGAACGCTCTTCAATATGGAATAATTAGCGCAAATCTTTTGGCTTTTCGTTCTCCTACAGTTACTTCAGTCCTGGAAATTAATAGCCGGATCTTGCATTAACCAATCTTCAAAAAATAAATTATCTGTGCCGCATTAAATATACATAAGCGTACTATTAAATTCAAATATCCTACTAAAAAACTAATAGGGTCTGGTGGGATAAAGCGGTCATAAAATCGTAGGTTTTCAACTTATGTGAACAAAAGATACAATAAATTCTTTAAACATTTAAACTTTTTTTGCTTTTATTTTACATTGCATTATTAAAGAACACAGTACACTGAGTTTTAGGAAAATAAATATTGATTTACGTAGTTTTATAACACTTTTTTTTCCCCTTGTATTTATGACCACTTTACCCCATGGAGTGGGGGAAAGTGGTCATAGCATGGGGTAAAGTGGTCATAGTTAAAAATAGATGCAAAACCATTATAAACAATCCTAATATTTGTGTATTTCTGTTATTTTTATAATTACAAGTATATGCACAAGCATATGTTTGTATACACGAGTATATACGTGTCGTGTAAACATTAATAAACACGTTCATATATGAGTAGATACATGTATGCATCAGATACATGCATGCACGTGCCTACTCAAGAAATACGTGTATACACTAGTATATAAGCATGTATACGTGATTACCTACAGGAGTGTATACGTGTCTACACGAGTATATACGTGTCACGTGTATGTACGAGTATATACGCGTGTAAATGAACATCATATGCGTGTATGCACTTGTATCTCGAGTACATACCTGCATACCTGAGTTTATACGTGTACAGTAGATGCATACACGCATATATAAGTGTACATACACACATATACGAGTATACACGAGTTAATTCGTGGATACATCCAGTGCGTGTCCTGTATAGACGTATATTTACGTGCATACATCAGTACATGTATGTATACATGAGTTTTTAAGCTTATATACATGTATGCCTACAGAATGAATCCAAGCTCTTATGTAAAAATCTGAGGAGTGTGAGAGGGGAGAATAAGAAGCAAAGAATTATAAGGAAATTACGTTAGCTGACGCGCTACATGCACACAAAGCCAGAAACTGATGAATGCAAACAAATCGCAATTTTGTTACACAAAGATGATTTTACCCAACATTTTAGTTTTTCAGAAATACTTAGAGCAGTTGTTAAAAGTTACGGTCTGTAGTCGCAACAAAGGCGCAGTGACAGATGGAACTTTTTCAAAAGTCTCGTTATTGCAACAGAGAGTGCTTTTTGATTGCGGCGCACGTATTATAGCTTCAGGCCGTAAATTTCATCAATCGCATTAAAACTTTCTTGAGACCTAAAATGTTGTGTAAAATTTTCTGTGTGTAATAAAATTTGTGATCTGTTTTGCATTCATCAGTTTCTGGCTTTGCGTGCATGTAGCGCGTCAACATTGTGTTTGTGACCATATGTTCCTTATGATTCTTGCTTCTTATCTTCTCCTCTAACACATTTTAATAATTTGTTCAAAAATTTAAACTCACCCTATTTACTTGTATATCATATGCTTGTATGTAAGTGTCTACTCGAGTACGTACGCGTATATTCGTGTCTACCTGAGTATATAAGTATTTATATATATACAAGTATAAGTGAGTATATACGTGTATAGTCGAATGTATATCTGTATAGATCAAAAATACTTGCAGATACTCATATACGTATTTATTGGTGCATTTACGTGAATACGTCTATATACGGAACTACACGAGTATATGCGTATGCATATGCATATACTCGTATATTTAACCCCGTTTACTGTAAAAACAATACATATTAAGTGAAATTAATATTTAATTTATATCTGCCTTATACTTAACGATTAAGTGACATTAGAATAACGATATTTGTTAAGCCTAACATTATGACCACTTTACCCCATCTTAATTAAATTGTTCTAAAAAATTATCTAAAAGAGATCCAGCTAACTGCTAATGAGAACGAGTTCTTGAGACATGTAGGAAGCTTCCTATGCAGTCAATCTGTTCATAATTCTAACAAACAAAATTTCCCAAGGAAGTTAAAAGAGGTGTTTAGATTTAAAAACTTTTCATATTCACACAAAATATTTTTTTTTATCAAATAAAATTTTTCCAGTTGTAAAATTTTGTATTCAAAATGTAGTTTCTAACTGCCCTACTCTATAACAAAATTTTCTCATTCATTCGAACATTTATTTCCAAGCTATAGCCATTCATTTGACGAATGACCACTTTACCCCATTGTCCACTTTCCCCCACCAGACCCTATTAATTATTTTATCTTAGAGCTTAAAACTAAGTATTATTTCAGAAATATACAGAAATAATATTAAGTACAAAAATGTCCGATTCGCAAAACATCCACATATTATATATATTTATAATAGCCAATTCACTGATCGAATAACGCTCCCGACGTCACCAACAATGAAACCCACGCTATAACATGATAGTTTGATAGTATTTTTTGGTAATGTTTGACATGCTGGGAAATGTTTTATTTTGACAAGGCTGAACTGGATCCAGTAACTTAACTAATTTGCTGGTATGACGGCAATTTTAGGAGAAGAGAGAAACGAAAAAATATTTAACAATTAACGCTATCTTCTAGAATTTAGGGTTAATCCATTCGCAACTCCAATGAACTATAGGGGGCACTGCAGTCACTGTCTAATGGCGGACGAAAAAACTAAAACAAACCACGTGGTAACGAAGAAAATGCTAAAAGTGTTGGGATTTTTGTTCGTATGTATGATTTTTTTGTTTTATCCTTTTTAAATCAATATTTTAAGTCCTGAGGATATTTTGGCCCACGTAGAAAGAAATGAGAATTCAAGAAGCATTACTAAACGTCAAACATTAATGCAAACTACGTAGTTCGTAGTTCTAAGCAGCCATTTCCACGATGTTGAATTCGATATTTATCAATTCTTGATAAAACTAAATAATAATTGTGACCTGACAAGAATAACAATTAATGCTAGACAATTTAGTTATATGACATTACGAACTATTATCAAAAGAAAATGATACTTCCTTGCCTCGCTTGGCTAGCGCTAATTGTTTAGCATTTGTAGCTGAGTTATTTCTCTCAAATTCCCGAATCGGTTAATTTAAAATTTTTCTGTTTCGATGTTTCTAATTTCTGAGTTACGATTTAATTATGTCATGTTATGCAAATCATCAACAAAATTCTCACGGAAATATGGTGGTAGTTTTCTTTTCAGTTGAATTACCATTATTTCTTTTAACTTATCGAATTCTGTAATCTTACTACCATTTTATTCCACTCATGATAAAAATTAAAAATGGTTTAACAACTAAAAACGTGAAATCTCGCCAAGGTTACTTTGCTCGCACAATACTAAAACTATAACCCTAAACAAATTTGGCGAAACCTTTCAGCTGAGAATAAAAGGAATAAAGTAAATTCTTTCTCGGTTAAACATTTTTCATTTTGTTTTACGGTAATATATTCAAGAAAATATTTTGCATACTGTCCATTCCAACTGAATGCTGCTGTAAAATATGGTTAGTCAAATTAATTTAAGGTTTAAAAAAACCCATATTCTTACAAATTCATACAAAACAATAAAAATTTTTACCTTGTATAACGTTATCCAAGTTTGTTAATCCGGAGTTTTCGCTTTAACCATTTCTCAATCAACTCACATTTTAGAAGGAAATAAGGAAAACTAACATTATTCTGAGAAGCTCGAGAATACTACTGAGGGACGAAACAATTTCTGATGCTGAAAACTACAGAAATCGAACTAAGACACATCGATTGCGTTAATAAATACTCAGAACAAACTGCCTGTGTTTACGTCAACAGACACACATGGAACGCAACGTGGCAAAGTTTTAGTTTTTCCGGCAGTTTTGTAAGTCACCGCAAGGTAGCGTATTCGAGCGCTGGAGTTGCGAATTGGAGTTATGGCTAAAATTTCAACTATCAAAATACCCCCAAATAGGTGATTTTCTAGTTTCGAAAATAATTTCTGAATGTTCTCGAGGAGATTTATGATAAAATAATTTGAGAAAATCTTAAAAATTAATTTATTTTTTAAGGCAGGTTATATTTTCAAGCAGATCGTACTTCGTTTAGATAACGGCTAAAATGTTCCCTTTAAAAAAATTAACGCCGAAGACGAACTAGTGCCTCTTTCCATGTAGGTCTACTGGTACACCTAACTTTGTCGTGATATGCATATTATTTCTTGCCTCATAGCAATCCCAATTTATGAAAAAAAAAAAAAAATTCAGTTACGCCACGCCATGAATTTCTTGGCACCAAAATTGAATCGCCAACTATTCCTTTTTTTTTTGGGGGGGGGGGAGGTCCACGTTCATGCCAATTTTTTTACCCCAATTCCTCGCATTACGTCTTGAGACATAACGTTCAAGTTTATTACGTTCGATTTCATCGCTCTCTTCCACCTTTAATGGATTGGTGCCAGCATTTAATCAACACCTGCACTATAAACTACTTTTGAATCAAATTTTTGGCTAAGTTCTAGCATTACTTCTTGGTGTACAACATTCACGCTTAAGCAAGAACACATTCGATTCATCTACCCCCTGGAGCCATTAGTGCCAAATACTAGACATCACCTATATAAACTTCTGAATTGTATGTACTGAATTTCGCTTAATTCTATGTAGTGCTTTTTGATCGAAAGCGGCAGCACAAAAAATCTTTTACACACGTACAGCACGCAGATCGACAGTAGGCAGACGGTGGTGGATTTATCATATCAGAATTTTGAAAGGCCTCCACGACCATAGTAGCACCGAAGGGGATACGTAAAATACACAGAAATATTTTAGATAGTTTTGTGATACATCGAGAGGCTTAACAAAATCCATTGTGACGGGTCGTCAAACTCCTTAATGCATCACTTGAGGTTTATCAAGAGCAATAAAATCGTTTCAAAATACCTCAAAACGTTTAAACCGAAAAGTGTCACAAATCCAACATTCTTTTATTTATGAAATAAATATCTTTGTGCTTGAAAATTAAATGAATGAATTAACAGCGTGAAAAAAAATTGCAAATTACTGTAGACACGTGCTTCAGTGTCACAACGATGTTCCCTAAGACTCCGAGGAAAGAGAGAATGTCTTTTCATCCAAAAGTTCACTCTTCTCTGCATTGTAAAAGGTGATCCTTATGACACCGAAACACGTGTCCGCAGTAATTTGCAATTTTTGGGCATTTAAACGTTGTTAATTCATTTATTCAAATTTCTATTCAATTGGCATTGAAAAAAAATAGGTAAAAATAAAATGAACTTTCAGGGACACTAAAAAATCTTTTGAAAAACCACTTTAAAGTTTTTTACTTGTATGTATTGCATATTTAATCGATGTTTACTAAATTATGTCAATGCCCAAACAATGTTATGGTAAATAGGTGATTTCTCTCGGCCTGTGTATTCACGTTCAAGCATGCAAGTAAACAAACATGTGTTTACTCATTTTGTTACGACAAATTGCTCTGGTTGCTAAGTGGCACATTCCCTCCCTCAAACTCATTAGACTGACGTTTTAATTAAAACTTCCGCCCTGTGATCATGCTGTCTTTTATTCGAACGTTTTGATAAAACTTCAAAGTTTTGTCTCTCAAAGCTTTTACCTGATTCCCATAGGACAAACATTGTCAATCCACCTGAAACCTATGTAAGCATGATCCCTTTAACCTGAAATGTTTTCGTAGATTTAGCTTTTTATACTTACTCGTACTTTTTCTACATGCATTATTGCATTTAGGAAAAACTTTGTCGTTGAGATTAAAATTTTAATTAGTTAAGTAAGCTTTAATTAAATGAATTATGGTAATGAAAGAAAAAACACGTGGTAATTACAGTGCTGGCCAAATTATTAGACTAAGACTGTTTTAAAAGCAAATTCTTTATTGATTACATAACTATAGACACATTAACGAACAGTGAAATAATTATCTAATATTTAGTATGTATTCCCTTGATCTTGATGAGCATTTTAAGTTTCTTTGGTATAAAAGTATAGTTTACATTTCTTAGCATTTTAAAAAAGGAGGTAAAAAATTGTTTATACTCACTGTATGTACTCACAATACACATACTCACTAATTACCTAAAACTAACTTTAAATATAACAGAACACACTAATAAAAAGAAGAAGTGAAGTGTTTAAGCGGATTGAGGTTATGTTCCTGGTAAGTAGATAAACAAAGAACATAAACAAAACAGACAGTTCTGCCACCTGCAAACATTAAATTATGCTAAAATAACGTAATAATCAGTGTACAGTATGTACTGTACTTTAACAGTAAAATAAATAGTATTTTAGTACAAATAGTGTACAAACAACTAAAAAAAAACTCTGTAGTCTAATAATTTGGATAGCACTGTACATTGTGAAAATGGTCATGCGAACCAGAAGCATAAAAATGGCCAACGGCTAAATAGTGCAATTTAAATCAAGTAAATAGTTATGGATTTGAATTTTCAAAATGTCTCAAACTCATGCTAATGTCCTTAGATATCATTACATCCCTGTTTTTCGAAAACTGTAATGACAACCAAATTTTTTTTTCACATTTTTAATATTAAGAGTATTAAGGGTTAAACCGTAGCAATTAAAAACTGAAACAGTAAAGTCCTGAGATCTTGACACTCTATTACCCGGTCGAATCCAGAAAACTCGGTCACATTCTGGGAGGAC
Source organism: Uloborus diversus (assembly GCF_026930045.1). Lineage (NCBI taxonomy): Eukaryota > Metazoa > Arthropoda > Arachnida > Araneae > Uloboridae > Uloborus > Uloborus diversus. Next base: position 121,070,178 of record NC_072734.1, on the reverse strand, counting down.
AAAAAAAAGTCCTACGCGACAAACTTGCCGTGCGCTCATTCTCGATAACCTGGCAATGGGGTTGTTTCCTTAAGTCAGAAGTAGTACTTTTAGTCACTGAAATTGATAGAATAAGTAAAAAATAATAATAATATGGACCCAGAAATTCTTTATTTTCCCAACAGTTATCTTTTAATTATTTTTTTTAAATGTCCGATTTTGCAAATAAGGCGTGGTCTCGATGACGTCACAAATGATGCTCTTTGGCGCATTTAGTACTGCGTTTCCATATTATGATAATCAAGAAGCGAACTAAAATTGCGTTCTACGCTTGCTATCAACCATATCGTTGCCAATACACGTGAGTAGAGATGCGAATTAAGTACTTTGCTCTGTGAATGTCAACACAGAATGGCATTTCATCATTTGTGATGTCATCGGCAAGAAATGTAAACAATGAAAGCGTACCGATTTAAGTAGTTTTTTAAAAATATTAAACTTAAACAAATTATTTAAAAAATGGTTAGATCCTATGTGTTTAAGCATGTTCTTTCAGAAAAAAAACACGTTTAAAATTTTGGAAACGACCCCATTTTACGAACTCGGCCACTTTTTGATCCACGTTAGGTCCAGTTTTTGAGACAAAATTGCGCTATTATTTATTTGTTTTGCAGTCCCAAAACTCTTTAGAAACTATTCCGAGAACAGTGGTCGCCGCTAATTTGAATTAGGTTTGTTCTAAACAGTTTTGATTCCATAAGCGCCTGATTTTATAATTCGGCTAGTTCAATAAAGCTGGATTTTGTTCCGTTTTTGAAAAAATGAATCTTTAAAGCGGTTGATTCATTTAACCACTGATTCAATCAAATTATAGTGCTAAGTGTAATAGTTTATGAAATATAAATTTTTAAAAACGGGATATTCGTTTATGCTAACCCTGTACATGAATTGATGAGACTGAAAACTAATCATAGCCTTGGGTGAACTCTAGAAGACGACTAATTTTCGGAATGATCAATTTATATTAATCCTTTTTTTTTCCTTGATTCTCTTCTTAATTGAAATTAAAATTTTGTATCAAACCTTTAAAAGTAATTCATGCTGAAGATATTCGAATACAGTTTACCGTTACTAGTACGACTACGCGTAAAATATTTCATCAAAACAAGCATAAAAGTCCAATTATTTCAATTTAGAGATAAATTATGTCCCAAATGAAATCAGTTAAACAATTTTTCAAAAGAATTAAATACTATCATACACTGCGATTATTTTGTACAAATGATAATCGTTCTGCGAGAAATGGTTTAGTTTATATTTTTAAATGTCAACTAATTACTGATTTACTGAGCAAATATTTGTAACGCATTTACTTCAAAAACATTTTTCATGGAATAAAACATTTTTCAAACAACATGAATTCTTTCAAAAGTTGCTGTAATGTCTCTCTCCAGAGTATTCCGTTATTCCATATTGTTTATCAAATTTCTTAATGACTGAATTGAAATGACTGTATTCAATTACTACAGTACGTAAAATTATTTCAGAAAAACAAAAATTTACTGAACATAGTCTCAGAAGGAGTGTTTCTTTTTTTTTAAATTTTAAATTAATTTTTAATTATAGACACAAGATTAATGTGATTTATAATTAACTTATTGCATTTGGGAGGGAAATGATCTGTAGATTATAAATTTGCTCTTTTAAATTGGATTTGTGACGTCAGAGCAATTGTATGGGGTTGTAATTAACCTCCTATACCTCCAGTTATCATTTATTGCAGCTACTTACCCTGAGAATGCAAATTATAATTTATTGTAATGCTAATACCCACAGGGTGCTAATATAAATATAATGCTAATATAAATCTAAGCAACGAACTTCATCATAAATCAAAGCGAGTTCGACAAATATTTCCCCATGGTTTTAAACAACACAACATGAATGAAATGTTTTATTTAAAAGATGAAATACAAATTTGACTCATTAGAATTTTTAACAGAAAATAAAATACTTAGAAATTGTTTTCTAAAGTTATTTTTAGTAAATGCAATCCATTAACCATGCAATTAGTGTAATTATTTTGTTTTCGTATTCATTTCGAAATTAAAATTGTGCAGGACAGTTTTCATTTATAGAACTTCTTCAATATTTAAAAAAATGAATTGCCTCACGTTAATAAATATGGCTCCAAGTATAATTTCCACGAATTTTTAACTTTATTAGGAATTCATTTTCAAGAATAGTATTTTGTGTTTGAGATGATATTTTTAATACAAATGATTCACTTAATCAGTATGAAGCGATAGGAATAGCTTTTTTATTCAATTTCCAGGATGAATGAAGGCGATAAAAAAGAGTTTCAACTGAGTTTTTTACTGATTAAGGTGAAAAAACAACGTAAATAAAGCACAAATTTTGAAGAAAAAATTTTTGTTTTTCTTCTTCTTCAAAATTTGTGCTTTATTTACGTTGTTTTTTCACCTTAATCATACTGTAGCAAAAAGTTTATATGATAATTTTTCATTTGAGTTTTTTATTGTTTTAATTTATCTACAGTAGTGATGCAGGTAATACTTTGGTCTTTTAAGTACGTTTTACTTTGTAGAGTAATGTGTGAACGGTGGAATGGTAAAGTACTCTACTCAGTTTTCAGCACTATTCATTTGGTACTACAGTAAAACCTGTAAAGTTGACCACCCTTGTAAGTTGACCACCTGTCTAAGTTGACCGCGTTTTTCAGGTACCGAATCAGCCCTTATCATATAAATCAACCTCTGTAAGTTGACCATCTGTTTAAGTTGACCACAAAAGTAGTGCACCACGGGTGGTCAACTTACACTATTTTTGAAATGTTACTAAACGTATAGTTGATACCATTTGAAAAATAGTTATTGCTAAAAATTTTGATACTTTTACTAATACAAGATAGTTCTTTTTACTGATGGAATTGAAACGATAGCATTTTTTGGGAGATTCTCGAAAAAATGCCCCGTGCGTAACGCTAAGTTTTTTATTTTTATTCAAGTAACTTATTAAGCAACTTAATTAAGTATGAAATTAACTGTTATGCTTTGATAGTATATTAAAGCATGTGCTATTCCCCAATAGCATTATTTTATGAAGACTTTGGTTAGCTGGAAAAAATTAAAAAACTCAGCGTTACGGACGTTACATTTTTTCGAGAATCGACCTTTTACTTAAATTTTTATCGACACTCTGCGATTCCTATAAATTTAAATTCTAGTGCACACTGTTTATATTTCCATTACAGTGGTGCCCAACCTACGCCCCGCGGGACACATACGGCCCGCGAGCTTATCCGTGCTGTCCGTTGTTGTGTTTGATGTTACAAATCTGAAAACACGATTCATGACAAAGTCACTAAATAGGGACCAAATATTCAGAAAGCTGTTTCTGAAAAACAGATGCTTATAATAAAAGAAGCATAGTGATGAGGACAACAATTATTAACTTTTAATTTCCTGTTATTTTCCATATTTTCCAAATTAAAATTAAAATTTTGAGTGTTGAAATTTCATGTGTGTTTTGGCTGCGATAATCATTTTAATATGAGGTGCGTCTCTCGGGTAGAAAACGTTTTCACCACTAGTCTATCAGAACTAGGGGATTGCAATACCGGACAAAAAATTCAACACGGGTATTCGGTATTTTTAAAATGTGATACCGGAATACCGGTATTAATACCGGTACTTGAAATTTCTCAAAAAATGCTTGAAAACATATTGCTTTGTTGCCACATTTCATAGTTTTGTACGAAAATTGCATTATTCATAAAAACGTATTAAAAAATAAGTAAATTAGTAAAAAACATAATGCAACTTTTGAATTGTCTCTAATCCTGGAACCCATTTTAATGCACAAATTTCCAGCAGTTGAAAATACTCTTACTGAATTCAGGCAGGTCGGCGGTGCTGTTAACAATGGGCAATCCCCCCCCCCCCCAACCCCTCCTTCTAATTGTATAGAAGACCTTCATCTTCAAGTAATTCGGTCTCTTGCGTGTTATTTTTGGATAAATCCTGTTGTGTGTGGATGTGTGTTTCCTTTGTATTGTGTGTGCATGTATTATTATTTTTTTTAATTTATTACTAATTGTAATTTCCTCCGAGACACGATACTTTTCCAATCATCATTTTCTCTTGAGCAGGAGAGGCTTGTGTTTGCTTTTTGTTTGCCCTTTGTTTCGAAATTTACGATAAATTTGATCTTGTTATTTCTCTTATTTGTTTTCGCTTTCTCTTCGAAACTCTTTACAATTATAAAGTGAAAATATCTGAAAATATGTTTTAATTGATTATGCTTTACCTCTATGCAAATTTTCAAGGCATTATATAATTTCTAAATATCATCTTGCCAAGTAAAGCCAAATACCGAGACAGGACAACAAACCAATACTTGATGACAATAAAATAACCATTTGTTATGCTAACAAGAAAAAGTTTTTGTAAAAATTTAGTATAGTTGAGACAATTAGAAAAAAAATCAAAGTATTACTGCAATTGATGGTTAAAATAAATTGTTCATAGGACAAATGCGTTCAAAATGACACTCGAAATTAACTTTCACAAGAGGGAAAGTGAGTGATCTGGGAAAAGGAAAAAATAAAAACATGGTGCACAAAAGCGCATGAAAATGCGATTCATCTCACCATCTAGTAATGACTATCATTTTGCAATCTTTCTGCTACTTTTGTTTAATGGCATTCTATTAGTTAGTGCTCTTGAAGCTAAATTTTTGTGTAAATAGATTCATTTTGGTTTTGTGCATCATGAAAAAAGAAATGTACATTTAAAATATAAGTAGATTTTAAAAAAGTTTAAATGAAAATTCTTTAATTGAAACTATTTTTATTTTGAGCAAATAAAGAAAATACCGGTATTTTATCTCAGCAAATACCGGCATTATGAAATTGCTCGAAATACCGGTATTTGGTATACCAGTATACCGGTATTGCAATCACTAATCAAAACTGTGACTTTTCAGTTTTTTTAAACGGTTGACGAATGTTTTGAAGCTGCAACGTAAACTTCTTTTCAGAGTAAGCGGGAGACAACAGAGGAAGTGCTGGAATGTAACTACACGTAAGAAAATAATCATTTATTTACAAAAATATTGTTTACTCATAAATGGCAATAACTCACCCTCGAAAAAAAATTTTAGTTAAAGCTACTAGACATGGAAAAACTAGAAATGTGCTTTAGTTCTTTCAAGGGAAAGGTAAGAGCGGTTACCAAGGTAACTTGAATTCTTGATTAGTTATATCATCCCAAGAGTAAATAAAACTACCGTTTCTTGTACTTAAATAATGAATTGGCTGGAAGAAAACTTAAATCAAACGAAAGCGTCTAATTTCGTTAAATATAGGTTGTTATCCTGGTACTTCCATTAAGGTACCCGACACTTTCTTATTATCCGTCTTATTTTTTAGATTTCCGATAGTAGGATAACCTATTCAAAGTTATAATTTCATTTCATCAATATTTTATGATCTAAAATATTCCATAATTTTGATTGTGAAACTGCTTTTATGCGAAGAACAGAGTTATTAAATTAACTAGTAAGTGGCCCGTCAAGGTATGACGGGCAATTGCCTGTTAGATGATCTTTTGATAGTTGAAGTTTTAACCCTAAGTCCAGTGGATTAAACCTAAATTCCAGTAGATAGCATTAAAGTTGACTACTTTTTCCTTTCTTCACTCTCCTAAAATGAATCTTACCAGTAAAACATTTAAGTGACCGGATCAAGTTCAGCCTTGCCAAAATAAAACCTTTCCCTGCATGTTAAACATTACCAAAACATATTATCAAATTATCATGCCGTGGCGTGAGTTTCATTGTTGATGACGTCAGGAGCGTTACTCGATCAGTGAATTCGCTATTAAATATATGAGGATATGAAATACTGCAAAATTTTGCGTGTGAAGTTGTTTTTAAGCGGAAAAACGCAGATAGTTTTGCTTTTATCCTTCTCTCTTTTTGTTCCTTACCATTTTTTCTTTTATGAAAAAAAATCATGATTTCAAAAGAGAATTTACGTGTACTTTATTTTGTTAAACAGTACTGTATGAATGATCTTCTGAATCTGTCGTATTTTTGCTATAGATGTTTCTAGAGCATGTTTTGCTTTATATTACCTATGGAACTAAACCAGTTCATTTGAAGTATATTACATTAGACGAAAAAAAAGGGTGCAAACTTTAGCTTTGATATGGTAATTAATTGTTAGAGAGTAACGCTGCGTCAGAAACTTTAAAACATTTTTTATACATGCGTCTGTAAATATATTTCAGTAACTGTCTTTCTTACATTTTGTGCTGAAAAGTAGAACTTAAAGTGCAGCCACCTCCTCGTGGTGAGTTCTGGATTTCTATTGTAACAAATTGTAACTGCAAGGCTGGCAAAAACCTGCACAATTCACATTTATTGCGAAGAATGGAAAACTGCGCTATAAAAGTAGAAATACTGATATGTGCAGAAAAAGCTTTTGAAAAAAAGTAAAAATTTTAGTTAAAGAAGCGAACCTTCATGGCTACTAACTTTTAACTGCGAGGTTTTTTTTTTTTACTTTTTTCCAAAATTTCGAAGCTGGTGTGATCTCAAGACATAAATATTTAGTTTGAAAATTATTTTACTCATATTTAGGATGCTAATACACAACCTTTTCCCCTTATTAGAGACTTTTTCGAAACTATCTATTTTTCGGACTTAGAAACACCCAAACTTATAAACAAACACCCTGTCTGATTAAATATTTAATGATTTTAACATGATCGTTTAGGGCAGTGTGGCATTAAGATGAAAAGTGGTGTAAGTGCCAAAATTACTTATTTGAAGATAACTAATGCGAATGTTAGGAGGAACTATCATTTGTGTTGGAGCTACAGATGGTACTAAGCAGCCCTGGTATGTACCGTAAAATTGGGCTTCTTGAGTCTACAGAAGCTACTTGAACTCAAGAGAAAAAAGTGTTTCAAATCCGTCCCGGTCCTATATAACTCAATGTATAGACTTCAAAAAATTCTCCATGACAGGTAGCAGTACTAGGTAGAGGCTGGAGCATGAAGCAAAGTTTTTGCTATTTCCCCTTTTTTTGATTGAGGTTATGATTGCAAGTTGTCTAACCAGTTGTTTTTTGTGTCGGAAAACATTCACATTTCACGTTCATGGAAACATCTGATATCATCAAGGTCAAGATAGTTTTACGTTTGCATTCTATTTTTTAATAAAATAACAGTGCTTTATGTTTATAGCTACATAATTAACACAGAAACTCATATAAGTTGGTAAAAGTGCACTAGTTGCCTTAAAATGGGGCTATTTGAACCCAATGTTCAAGCAGCTCCAAACCACATTTCATTACTAAATTATCTTAAGTAAGGTTTGTAATCTTTTAAAATAAAGATGTTAGTTACTATTTATACCAATTTATTTGCAGATCTGAGGATAAAAAGGCTCCAAATGTAAAAGAGAACCCCTTGAAGTAGGAAATAATGCGGATTATTAAGAGAAAATTACAATTGTGTCCAGATTCAACTAATTCCGGAAAAATGTCTTAGAGAGTTATATCAGCCCATTAAAACAATCCTGGGCATCCTGTAGTATTTAGTAGCTAGGAAGAGCAGGTATTAAATAATATCAGAGAAAAAAAATCCACCCAAGCCATCAAATTGAGGAGTTTTCATTTTTTTCTAATGTTTAAATTATGAGCATTTCAATTGGTTTTAGCTGTAGTTAGATTATGTTTCTATTTCAGAAATTATGTTTGCCTAGAAGTATGTTTTTATGCATACATTGGTTTTATATTAATTTATATAAATAATTTGCAATTTGCATAAATAGTTCGCTAACTAGAATGCACGTTTTGAGTTAATTTTTCAAAATTATTTGTCCTTCTTGATACCACCACCTGTTTTACAGATAATTGCAATGGATTTGCTGAGTGGGACCAAGTAGCCCCAGCGCGGGGCTACTTGAACTCAATTTTTAAAAATCGAAATAAAAATAAAGAGTTAAAATTGTTGTTTAAAAATGGCATTAGGTGGTAGCAGAACGTCTGAAAAGTGGTAAAAACAAGGTTATCAGTTCACATTATGGGGTTTAACAAAAGATTCAGTGTAAAACTCGCAAAAAGTAGGAAATTTCGGGTAAGTAAACCCACTTTACGGTACTGCTAAACAGAATGACTAAAAAGAAAATTAAATGAAAGCCTACCACGAGGTTACACACATCTTTTTCAGAACTTAAAAAGGTACATTCCACATCCCTTGTTTCTTACTGCTTCATTTCAGCTGTTCCAATCGCGTTCAACACCACCAAAATGGGATTACTAGCTAGTTGACGAATATGCTATTTTGTTATAATTATTACTACTAGAAATTCGCCCGTCATAATAAAATTTAAAACTTTGCTGTTCGAAAGTTTCAAAATTACAAACATTCAACTGCACTTGTGGGAAAAAAAAACACGCTTTAATCTCTAAATCCTCGTTTCTGACATGAAACCCAAAACTGTCGTTAGTTTACCTTTTTTATGTTTACTTTTGTCGACGCCTACCAGAAGCTTCTGATTTGTAATTCTATATTTAGACGGAAAATGTGGAAAACATGTCAAACATAACACGCAATTTCCGAAGCTGAAATTAATTTTCCTTCCATTTTGCTACATTTGTCTTAGGTGAAACTAGTCATTAAAAAAAAATATTCCTTATAAAGTAGTTAGCCTTAAATAGGTTGCAAACACTTGAGGGTAATTTATACAAGCGTTTAATGAAAAAAACAAAACACTTTACAACTTTCTTTTTTTCTACGGAAGTACAGCAATTTTAACGTAAGAAATTTATAAGTAAAAATTACAAAAACCACGATGTTGTAAAAAACATTGTATTAAACCCAATATAAGTTCTATTACAACAAAATTATTTTTATTGTTATTAGAAAAATCGCCCGCCAAGGTATGTCGGGTGAAAATTTGAACATTTGAACGAAGCAATTGCCTGCTTGGCGATATTTTGATGGTTGAAATTGTAACCCTAACTCCAGTGGATAAAACCTGAAATCCAGTAGATAGCATTAATAGTTGACGACTTTTTCCTTTCTTTACGCTCCTAAAATGAATCTTACCAGCAAAACAGTTCAGTCTTGTCCCAATAAAGCCTTTTCTTGCATGTCAAACATTAGCAAAACATTGTAAAAAAGCAGTCGAAAAATTTGTACTATGGAATGAGTAAAACGACAACAGCGTGTATAAAGTACAAATAAAGTATTAAAATAGAGTTTTTTTAACTCTATTTTAATACTTTACTTGTACTTTATACACATTGTTATCGTTTTACTCATTACCAAAAGATATTATCAAATTATCATCTGCACAAGTTTCATTGTTGAAACACGCTCGTTACACGATCATCGGCTATTATATATATGAGGATACGTGACTATCCATAAAGACATTTAAAAGTACAACGAATTGCGAAGAAAAGTTCATAGTTGTCTTGAATTCATCCTTGTAGAATCAAGATTAAGTTGTTTACAATAAACATAGAATTCGATTTCAAAACTCAATTTCGCAACCAATACTTTGATATTTCTAAGCAATTACAAATAGCTTATTTTAGAAAAGGTCATGTCAAACATAGGCTGATTTCAACTAATCCTTTCGAAAGCAGCCAATTCTTTCAACCAGATCAAGAAAGTGTTCTAAAATATTTTGTTGGAAACTGAAATAGGCGGAAGCGTAATTGCAATAAAAATAGATTTTTACTCCATTAGTGTAAAAAAAAATATGAAAATATTGAATTCTACTTTAGTGATAAGGAGAACGGAATGAAGTCACATTTATTTATTTTTTGAATGAAATCCTCGCTGTACATTAATTAACAAAGCATTTTCATTTAAATTTTGGCCTAAATTTAAAAATTACTTATGTTCGAATAAATGTAGAATAGTTTTTCGAACATCCGCAAGTGCATATGTACCTTAGGATGGTTCAAAAAACCTTTTTTTTTTTTTTCAGCTACAGTCCAAGACACCCCCCATTTTTTTTCTCTTAATAATAGTATGATGTAAAATTTTAGTTTCTTACTCAAATTTTAAAAAGGTGCTCAATAACCCCTGTATTTAACATTAGCCGTAGCATAGAAAATGTCACAAATTCAGAAACATTTAATTTCCCCAGCTGTTTCTCTGTAAATAATTATTTTATTGCAATGTATATGCATATTACTAGTGTATATTATGATACGTAGAATTGTTTTTTCCGTCTAATGTATTTTTTAACCCCCCCCCCCCGCCCACACGTTTGAAGTTTGCGGGATGGGGTTGAATACCCTCTTTCAGTTGAAATAAGAAGCTAAAATTCTTCCAGTATATTACTATCCACAAGCATAAAAATATTAAGGGGTGTCCTGTTATCTAGGAGAAACTTTTTTACACGTATTTTTGAACCACCCTAATGTACCTGCAATCGTGCGGACAACAGAAATATCCTTGAGTTAATTATCATGAGTTTTCTCGTGGCAGCTGTTAGTCATTAGGAAATAAAATGAAATTTTTTGTTTCTTAACTATAATTTTTTTTCTAAAGAACAAATATGGTCAAGCAAAAGTATCGGGTCTAAGATAGAGCATCTCCTATCCAATCAAGGAAGAACCATGGAAATTGGTTCACTAAGTGAGACGCTGTGAGCTGACCAACGAACAAACAAACAAAAGATTTTCGAACTCATAACCACTTTCCCATTGAAGTCCGTTGAAAGTTAAGTTTTAGGACAAAAAATTAAACAATGCAGAAGAAATCAAAGCAAATAGAGATGAGTTGGATGTTAGAAACATCTCAATACTCCCTATTAGGTGCGTGTAAAAGAAATCATTTTATTTCAAAAAATATTCTGCTACTTTATCTGAATTACAGCACTGTGAAATAAATATGTTTATTTTAAGTGCAGTTCTGCATGCAGTAATCAAAATTTTAAAAAAATTATAATAAAATTAAACAAATATATAAATTATAATAAGCTAAAAGTCTTACTGTCTACATTATTATTTATGCTATACCGAACTCCACAAGCTGCCTAGCGTTTCTAATGAAATATGATTTATATTTTCAAATGACGTAAAAAAAATTTAAAAATATAGTAAAGACTTATACATTAATTCCAAAGATTGAAATTGTTAATTGCTAAAAATGAAATGGGAGATAAAAAGTCACGGTTTTTTCTTTCCTACGCATTTTAAAGCATAAAACATATTCTACAATAAAAAAAAAAAACATTTCATGGATTAAGTTAAAAAAAAGTAATTAATGGCCAGTTGCGTTTCTAAAAACATAATTGTCAACAACTGCAAATTACTTTCTCTGCGGGGAAAAATAATTAAATAGTTTTATAGTATGTTGTCTTAACTCGAGTGGTACAATTCTTACAGTGAAACGCGTTAGCATTTAGTTAAAGGTTAAAAGCGCTTTTTTTACAATGAATTCAGATTTTCGAATGTGCAGTTTAAAAAACGAGCGTTAATTAGCTAAATTAAACTATAAATGTTCCATATAAGTCGTTATTTTAATCGGTTTTTAATTGGTTAGCCTTTTTTGAAAATAAGAGGACTATAAAAGACAGAAAAAAAGTTATTGTTTAAGTATTGAGTTTAGGTAATTATATATTTAATTCTTCGGGTTTTAAAGTTGAATTTTTTCAGTCTAAGACATTTCCTTCCCAACTGGGCAAAAGAAACAGAAAGTTACTACTCGATAATATGAAACTAGTCTTTTGCTATGACTATTGGTCTTTGTAAGGAGTTTAGAGAGTAGTTGTTTGAATTTGGCTTTTTCGCTAAAACATTCATGTTCATCTGGTATTAACTATTAAGTTAGATACCACAGGGAAACATTTTTGAAAAATAAATTCTGCTAAGATGGATTTTTGTGTTTTTAGAGTGAAATAATGATACTATTTCAAAACTGTAGTTATTGTAAGTATTGTCGACTATGTCAGTTTTTTTTTCCTCTACTACCTAATAAGATACCACTGGGGAACATTTTTGAAAAAATCAGTTCTTTTGAGTTGGATTTTTGTGTTGTTTTAGAGTGAAATAATCATACTGATTTCGCAACTGTGGTTAGTTTTCTTTTACCATCCCAGGTTTTTTTTCTCTATACATTAAGTGAACGTGAAAATACAATCACTTTCTGCGGCGGAGTGCGTATCACAGGGCTCCTACTGCTCGTCTATTGACTGAAATGAATCCTTTTTGGAATGACATAAAGTGTTTAGGTTCCAAAATATTATTATTACTATTTGTGACATATTTTAATTCATCCTATTGTCACGGCAAAAAATTAAAGGAAAAATAAGGAATGTATTACAGCTATGTGTTAATCAGTGACCCAGTGTTTGCAGTGTGTTTTACCTAACGCATCTTCTCTTTTGTCTTATATTTTTTAAAGAAATGATGAAACCTTTCTTGAATAGGCAGCTCTGTATGAAGCTTAAAAACGTGACGTGATGGACTAAAACTTAGATCGTTTTTATATTCAGGGGCAAAAGTTAGCCAAAAATAAGTCACACAAGTAGATAAAATAAATCGCTGCTCCCTATTCGCAACTCCAGCGCTCGAATACGCTACCTTGAGGTGATTTACAAAACTGCCGAAAAAACTAAAACATTGCCACATTTCGTTCCACGTGTGTCTGTTGACGTAAACATTGGCAGTTTGTTATGAGTATTTATTAACGCATTCGATGTGTCTTGGATTGCTTTCAGCAACAGAAAGTGTTTTGCCCCTTAATAGTGTTCTCGAGCTCCTCAAAATTATGTTAGTTTTCATTATTTCTTTCTAAAAAGTGAGTTGACTGTCGTAAATGGCGCGAAATCCTAAGCACAAGAAAACTCTGGATTAACAAACTTCGCATTTGCAAGTCTATTCGAAGCATTTTTTTTTTTTTTTTTTTTGGAAGAGGATAACTTGATACCAGTTAAATTTTTTTATTGTTTTGTGTGAATTTGGAAGAATATAGTTTTTTTTTTTTTTAAATCTTAAGCTCAAAAGAAGGATAGTATGCGAAATATTTTCTTGAATATATTATCGTAGAACGGAATGAAAAATGTTTATCGCTGAGAAATTTATTGCCAAAATAGTGCGATTATAGTTTAGGGCTTTAGGGTTATAGTTTTAGTATTGTGCGTGCAAAGAACACTTAGCGAGATTTTGCATCAGTTGTAAACCATTTTTTTTTTATCATGTGTAGATTAAAAAAGTAGAAAGAGTACAGAATTCGATAAGTTTAAAGAAATAATGGAAGATCAAGTAAAAAGAAAACTACCGTGTATCCGTGAGAATTTTATTGATGATGCATGACAGAATTAAATCATAATTCAGAAATTAGAAACATACGAAACCGAAAAAGAAATTAAATTAACCGATTCGGCAATTTGAGAAATAACTCGGGAACAAATGTAAAACAATAAGCTTAGCCAAACAAAACAAAGAACTTTCATCTTCCTCTTTTGATAACACTGATAAACAAAGATTTATTTACATGAAATATTTACAGTGTTCATATGGCTACAATAAAAATGTAGTTTCATCAAGAATTGATAAATTTCGATTTCAACATCGTGGAAATGGCTGCTTACAACTACGAACTACGAAATTTGTATTAATTTCTAATGTTTAGTAATGCTTCTTGAAAACTCAATTCTTTTTACGTGGACCAGAATATCCACAAGACTTTGAAAATTGATTTAAAAAGAATAAAACAAAAAAGTCACGCATACAAACAAAAATTACTAGGCTTATTAGCATTTTCTACGCTACGGCGTGCGTTTGCTTTACCTTTTTCATTCGCCATTAGACGGTGGCTGCAGTGCCCCCTATAGTTTGTTGGAGTTGCGAATTACATTTATTGCATGAATCATTGTGACGTGATTTCAAAGCTCAAACGATTACATTTTTGTTTTAACGAGTGATTGCGCAGACAAAGGAAATAGATATTTTTATTGCAAAGGTTGAAAGTTATTCTTTCATATTTGCCAGTGAGGGGGAGGGAGGGACTATATTCGAGGATTTAATATAAATGTAGCAATAGTTTGTTACATGTATGCAATGGGCATGCTCGTACATGCTTTAATTAGCGAAAAACAAGCTTATAAGACTCTAATAGAAGCATGAAATGAGGCAGTGAGAAGAAAAGGAACTTAAGTGGACATTTTCCAGTTTCGAGTAAAATGCGTTAAAGGATAAATTCCTAGGCTGGCCATCATTGAGATTTTTTTTATCAGGCAGTATACAGCATGATTTAAAAAAATTGCCTGCAAAGAAAGCAATTAACTGCTTAAAAAAAGTACCTGCCTGCGGTATAACCCCCCCCCCCTCTCTCGGGGATTATGCCGTGGGCAGGTAAACGGCAGTATCTGCGAAATTGAGTTTTCGAGATAATTGAAGAAACGTGTAATGGATTCAAACTAACAATAGGAAAATAATGGGATAAGACACTTTGAACTCAGCAGATACCAAATAAGCGAGCTTGTACAACAAAGCTAGCGTGCATTAGATGACAAATTCGAAAATGAAAAATTTGTAGTTGCTGCCCTTTACCTACCCACGGCTGTAGAGTAGGGTGTATCGAAAAATTTTTTTTTCGAAATTCAATTTGTCAAGTTGATAAAATGTTGCCCCTACCGACCCACGTATCACATATCGTCGCCTCAGAGCAGCAGTAAGATATCTAATCCCAGAAATAATACTAAGATATCTTAATGTTGCTCTGATGCGACGATATGAAATTTCATCCGAATCAAAAAAATATTTAGGTGTCCCGCACGAGGCCTAAAGTTTATATTTTTATTTTTCTTCAAAAAACCTATTTTTTTTTTTTTTTTTTTTTTTTTTTTTTTTTTTTTTTGAATAACAGAAAAAATGTTAAGATTTTTTCAAGTTGAAAACTGAACACAGTAAAGTCGGAGAAAAAAATGAGCGGAAAATAACTATCATAAATAATTTATAGGCATCCCGCATTATTCTAAACTTCCGTGATTTTCACAAAAAAAAAAAAGCATTTAACAAGGCCATATGACTTGGTTAGAAATAGGGTTTCCGATCCTGAATCCTGCGGGTTAATCAAACGAAATTGAAAGCAAAATCCCGCAAGATTTCCAATCCCCCAAAGATTTCCTATGTAAACCTTTTCCAACTTTTGCGGCTCATAAAACGATTATTTTCTCAAGTGTGATTTGAAGTTGGATTTACCTTCCTCGTATTTCTGCAACAATAGCAAGAAAACCTATGTGTCTCATATGATGAACGACGAAAATAAATTCGTGTTCTCATTGGAGGTTTCAGTTTCATACGTTCAGCAATTGAGAAATTATAAACGTTTTCAAAAACCATCACTAAAATTTAAAACCCAGAAATTTGCGCTTTAGAAAAAATTGAGAAAGTGCAGTACAGATTGTAAAACCTGCTGTAGTAGCCAGAACAAAATGTTGGAACGCTTCAGTAGTAAGCTTAAGGAAAACACTCAAAACCTTTAACTTACTAAAAGTGCACAATATTTTTTCTCCGAAGAAGAAAGAATTGCAAAACCTATCATTATTTATGCACTCTAACCTGTAAAAAGTGCTTGCCGATGTCTTTGACACTGTGAAGCTGATATAAATATGGGTGGTACCTTGAAAATTATGTTGGATGAATTCGCTGACTAATCCGCAATATTCGGCTAAGAGGCGACAGAAACTTGGATGAAACACAGAATGACTTGCAGTGCGTTAAGCGGCTCAAGTTTTTCAATGTCTCTTTTAAGTGAGAGGTAAAATTAGAGAAGTTACATAAAAACTTTTGCTGAGACTGTGGTTCGATGAGACCAATTAGCGTTTGCACCCTGCTGTAATGAACCAAATGCAATGATACAGTGACGAACATTGATGAAGTTAAATTGGATACAGCATTACACAAATCAGACACATCGTATTTGTCCGAAATTTGCAGTTCTTGAGCAAAATAAGCATGACTCCCATAAGAAAGGAAAAATATTAGAAAAATTATTAGAAGGTCATGAGGTTTGTAGTAATCTTTTGATAAATACCCACAAGTATTTAAACTCTGTAAAACTAATTGCTGTAGAGACATAGCCCACATTTTCATCAATCGCATTATTTTTAGGCAAAAATCCCTTCCCATCCCGAAAAGGCATACTTTTGTGTACCAAACGATAATTGCTTATTATTGTATATGACTTTGCAGTACTCTACAAATGGTGTACTGAAAAAGGCTCCAACAAAACTCACGCATCTTTTTAGAGTTGTTGAAAAACAGTAGTATGGAAAAAAGTTTTATATAATATCATAATATACATATTATTCTACATATGTTTTGGTGTTTAGTTTTTTATGCTTAATTCTTGTTATGACATACTCCTATGTAATGCAATATAATCAGAAAATAAATTCAAATAATTTTTATCTATAAGACATAAATAAATTCATTAAAAATTCTTTATTAACAAAAAACAAATTAAAAAAGCATTTGCAAAAAAAAAAATAAATAAATAAAGCTAATACATTTACATTGATAATTTTAACTTGAACTTTTAAAAAAAATCCTTATTTTTGCGTACTATGCGGGAACCTAAATACCGCATGAGAGCAAAACCTTTTATTTGACGATAATTCCCGATTATATTACTAGCAATTTTCAACTTGAAAATTTTTTAACATTTTTTCAGTTAAAATTTTTTTAGAAAAAATTGATTTTTGAAGCAAATTATAAATTTTAGGCCTCGTGCGAGACACCTAAATATTTTTTGATTTGGATAAAAAAATTTTTTGTAAGATGTGGGTCGGTAGGGGCAACTTTTTATCAAATTGAATTCCGAAAAAATGTTTCTTTCGATACACCCTACTGTATAGCAGCATCTACCAGAGCTACTATCTCTTGCGCCAAGACAGAGGTGAGGTTTTACGCACTATTTGTCCTTGTTATCTCCAAATTTTAAATTTTACCACTTACAACCCTTTGCTTTTCACTGCCTCAAAGGTTAACTGCTTGCTTGGAAGCAATTTACTTCCAATATGCAAAGGAAGAATAATTATCTCTTGTTGCTTGAACGAAACAAGGATTTCACTCAATAGCAGGGAAGGTTTTTTAAGTAGTTCTGAGAACAGTCATTTCTTAAAAGTCCCAACACACTACTTTAGGAATTAAATCTTACTTAAAGATTTATTCTGTTCAAACTATGCATTTTTGTACTTCTGTACGTACACTCGATTGTCTATACGGAATGTTTATGAAACATAAATTA
The DNA here is from genome assembly GCF_026930045.1 of Uloborus diversus. Taxonomy (NCBI): domain Eukaryota; kingdom Metazoa; phylum Arthropoda; class Arachnida; order Araneae; family Uloboridae; genus Uloborus; species Uloborus diversus. Next base: position 121,052,887 of record NC_072734.1, on the reverse strand, counting down.
GGCTTAATCGTGGTCCATTCCACCATGTTGAAAAAAAATGAGAAAACCTTTGGCATTTCCAATATTTTTCGAAACCCGAATGTATATTGTTTTTCAATGTTGAAAGCTGAAAAAGATATTTTTCTTCCCTGTAAACAAATAATATTATTTCAGATACGAAGTCTCGCTTGAAAAGTGGAAAAAATGAAATAAATAAAAGGTAATGCAGTAGCAAATCTGCAATTCATATTTCCGAAACTCGGAAAGCTTTGAAATTGGTTCGTTTTTTTAAATCGTTATAAATATCTTTTTAATTTATTTGTTCATATATTTTTATCTATTTATCTGTTTTTCCTTTTTTTCACAGAAACAATTTTTTAAAGGTAAAAAATGCCTTTTTCCAAAACTTTGGTTTTTACAAAAATTGGCAGGAGTGTAACCATAAGTAATGTTTCATTTTTTTTTTTTTTTTCATTGTAATTGACCCCTTCACTCCTTGCGTCATCCCTACCTCTCCTTGTCACATCACACGCTATAGTATCGGTAGAAAAAGTTTTTATTTCAACCAAAACATGTGATGCGAAACTTTTTGTAACCCCGTCTCTCCTTCTTATCACTAACTCCCATAAGTTCATGACCCCCCCCCCTCCTCTTAAACCACGACATCATTTCAATTACTTCAAAAACCACGAAATATCACTGAAACTTCCTTAATTTAAGCGACGTCCACAGTTGATAGCTGCTCCATCCGAGATCTTCTCTTCTGAGCCGTAAATTATTACGACTTTACAGAAGAAAAAAAGTGAACTAGCACTTGTCTTTCACTGCTTCCCAGCGCAGGTGGAAAAACAAATTATAGGCCGTCCAAAAATCATCCGCGAAAGAAAAAATTGACATGTTCGTGTTTCTTTTTCTTCATTCAACTATTTTATAGTGGGATATATTTTTATTTTCTTTGTGTTTTATATCTCTTTCATTTCATACGTGATATTACTTCGAATTTTTAAATTTGAGTGTAAGTTCGGTAGAAAATTTGATCTACGACTCCCATTCGCAAGTCACGATAGTTTTCTATGCCCTGGTAGAAAATAGAAAAATAATGTAATACGAAAATTGTAGTTCTAGAGCCTCAATACGCCGCGCCGTCTTGAGACAATTTAAGCAACTAGCCAAAGAAGTAAGTCATTTCAGCTGTGCTCGGACAAGCCAGATATCCCATTGAACGCGCCTAACGTAAGTGCGTAGGTCTTAATTTTACCTCTTTCAGCTGCCATTAGCCAGAGACTGCAGTGCCATCTATAGTTCATTTGAATTACGATTAGTAGTGTTCCAAGATTAAGATATTAAATCCCGCGGATACCAAATTTCAGACTTTGCACTGTAATATTTTTACCTTTTTTAATTGGCAACAGTATTTTAAACAAAACTGCATCCGCAACACCATAAAGAAAATAAACTCATAAAAATAAAGAAAATAAATACTGACTATCTCATCGAAAATGAGCTTCTATTCCTTTCCTCTCGACTGTTAAAATTGAACGCAGGGAGTATAAAATTTTCGTCAGGAAAATATAGTTTAAACGCTTTGCGGACTAGTTTCAAACATTGAGCTAATGATGTGCCATTTTCAAAGTTAGTTCATCATACTTTAACAAATTTAACCTACGTTTTGAAGCTTAATTTGCTTGGTAGTTCCAATTTGTGAAGATTTCGAGGCATGCTGCGTCATTTGAAAATAAATGATTTCTTAAATGGTAGTTAAAAAAAGTTCCTTAAATTTTAACCTTCAGCGAAAAATTGCTCTTTTTTCTTCGTAAATTTGAGAGCAGCTGTTGTTTAACTGCAGCATTCATTATTAAGAGTGGTGCTTAAATTCCCACAGGAGAAAAGGCACAAAAAAAAAAAAAAAAAAACTTTAAGCATTTAGAGATATAGTAGGGTTTAGTCTGGAGGAATGAAATTCATTTTTGAGGTGTGAACTACATGAAAACAGGAAAAACCAAAATGTTATTTAATTTCAAAAAGTAACTATCTTTCTAAGAGAAATGAACAAGAGGAAAAGTAGATATAGGGGAAACTGGGGTAAAAACGGGACCCTAAGGTCTGCAGGCTTCCAGAAATCACAGATTTTAGCATAAAGGAACAAAATTTTGCAAAAGTATGCACTACTTATCTATTAATGCAATCTCAGTTCCAAAACCATAAGTGTTTTTTTTTCTTTAATTTTTATTAATGTTTTTGTAAAAAAGGTCATTTTACCCGGTTTGGCCCCACTAGTGGGGTAAAACCGAGTAGACGTTATTACTATGGAAAAATAAATTTTTTTAAAAGTTTCCACAAAAGTATAGTTTTATTTAGTTACAAATGTTAACTATTGTCACAACATACTAGAATAATTATAAAAGAAGACATATTGATGAGTTGACAGTAAATGTAATTGTCTTTACCTGTAACTTTTTGCTGTAATATAAGGCCTATTGACACCAGTCGCAAGTAAAATAGTTATCTTCATCTTCCCAGTAAAACAGTTAACTTACTGGATCGAGTTCAGACTCGTCACAATAAAGCCTTTCCCTGCATGTTAAATATTACCAAAACATATTATCAAATTATCACGCCGTGGCACGGTGTCTCAGTGTTGAGACTCGCAGGTTACTCGATTATTGGCTATTATAATGTCACGATGATTTAAATAATTACAGAGAACGTTAAACTAAACTAGATACTTTATTAGTTTGCCACAACTCGCAGCATGGAAGTACTGGAGAACTGCCCACAACTTGTGAGGCTCACGCTTTTATATGAACATAGAACATTCAAGAACATTCCGTCAGAAAGTGAAAAAACTTCCAGAACATTTTGAACATAGTGTAAATAAAATCAATTTAAAACTAGATTGTCACAACCAAACTCTGGACTATCACAGCCGGGACCATATCTTGGCTTCTACTTGTTCGAAGTTCCGCGCGCTAGCAACTGTGCCACTGTGATTAACATCTGCGCGGCAATATATACAGTGGCTCCCAAAAGTGTTCGTACACCTACGACTTTCAATGAAATTGGCCATTATCCATTGGTTACAATTAATATTTCGGAATAGATATTTCATTAAAAGATCTAAAATCTATTTTGAACAAAACTATATGAAAATTTTTAATAAAACATTAAAACATAATTTTTAAAAAATTAAAAACCAAAAATTGCCGGAAACTTTATCTCACAAAAGTCTTTGTACACTTTGAAAAAATGTCAAAAAATTGGTAAGTAATCTAACTTTTTACAAAGTTATTATTTAGTAGAATTTCATGCAGTATCAACAACAACTTTTAAACGCCTTGGAATAGATTTCATTGTTTATTTCATTCTTTTTTTTTTTTTTTTTTTGCAACTTTTAAGTAAGTGTTCAGCCGCACTTCGAGTCTTACTGTTTTTAGTTCACTTTTCGTTTCAATGGTGTATTTTCGTAATCTAGCTACCAGATATCTCCAAATATGTTATATTAAGTTTAAATCTGGCGATTGAGGAGACATTTCTAAGCTCAAGGACAATTTTTGAGGCGCCAAACGCAAACGTGTGCTTCTTATCGTTATCTTGATAAAAAAAACAAAGTTGTTTCCGATTACCAAATTTTGGGCTAATAGTTTTAAATTATTTTTAAAAATATTTAAATGAACAGCATGATGTTTATTGCATCAAAAAATTCCAAATTTCTAAGCCCTGATGCTGTTATGCACCCTCACACAAGAACACCTTCACCGTCCTGATTAACTGATCCAACTAAGTTCTTAAGATTAAATTCCTCATTTTTTCTTCTCGTGGCAATTATACAACAATTTAACCCAAATATTAAGTCTATATTCATCTATAAGTAAGATGTTGTTCCAAAACGTTTTGAGCTCATTTATCATTGATTTTACGACGAAAAGCGTAAGCTTACTGTTTTTCACAGGAACAAGAAAATTTCTGCGGGAAGAGGTCCCCTTTAATCCAGCTATCAGAGAGCTTGGCCAACAATTTTACGCGAAAACTAAACGTAAAATGTTTCATTCAATTCTGCAGAAACTTGTTCAGCACTCAAATGTGTATTTTTCATAATTTTTTGGACTGTAAACCTCCGATCACGCTTTGTTAACTTTGCCAGTTGACCTTTTCTTACCTTGTTTTCGATCGGATTCTTGTCTTTAAAGCATTTTATCAAGCACTTCACTATGGAATGGTATACATTAACTAATTTAGAGACATTTTAAACCAATTTATGGCCACTGTGAGGGGAAAAAATCTAATTTCGAATCATGTTTGTTGTTTTCTACGCATACCTGCCAAGCTGAATATTAGGGGATAAATAAACAAAAAAATAAAGGCAAATGACTTTACAGTGTCATTACAATGCAAAAACAATAAAAAAAACACATATGATAATTTTAATCATGAATTTAGTCGAAAATATTTCAGTGTACGATGACTTTGTGGCGTATTTTTTCTGTCTCTTAGTTTTTTGACGAATTTCAAAAATAAAATCTGGCAATATTTTGAAAAAAAAAATTGCTGGGTTTTATTCAGAATGGCATAGGAATGATGTGAAAAAAATTGGACTTCATATTCGAATTCAGTTTTGCGTTATTTTGGTTTTACTACAAAATTTCAAGATGTACGAACACTTTTGGGAGCCACTGTATGAGGATGACGGCGTGATTTTTATTTTATTTTTGAGCTCCCACAAACACACACAGTTCATAGTACCATACTGCAATAGTATAGGAATGGGAACTGTTAACAGTGGATTTCATTTTGAATGAAATAGAATTGTATGGAAATGAGTTTTAGGACTATCAGGCCATTTCTTTTAAAATTTTGTCTGGGGTGGGCACAATATGTATACTCGGTATGTATTACATTAAAAATACAACCAAATGCATGCTCACTTGAATGGAGCGGATAGAACAAAATTTTTATTTTTGAATCACTATAGTGCGAAAAAGTTGCTGGTTGCTGAAAAGGATGATAACTGCAGTTTTTTGAGAGAAAAAATATTGAAGTCAGATAATATCATCGAAATGTGCAACGAGTCTTTCGAAAAAAAATTACCTGTAGTTTGTGGGTTTTTTTTAAATATTTGCTGCAATATTTTTTTTTAAATACTGTAAGACGGAAAATGGTTAACTAGTGAAAACTTAAAAACCTTTTTTTTTTTTTTTGAAATTGAACATCATCTTCCGATCTCGCAACGAGCCTGAAAACGCAAAAGAAATAGAGAATTTCATGCAAATACTTGCAATGATACCGAGTTTTGCAGAAGTATTCTTATCTTCATATATATAATAGCCAATGACCAAGTAACGCGCGAGTTTCAACAATTAAACTCACATCTCGGTATGATAATTTGATAATATGGATAATATGTTTTGTTAATGTTTAACATGCAGGGAAAGGTTTGCTGTGACAAGGTTGAACTCGATCCGGTAACTTACCTTTTTTACTGGTGAGACTGCATCATTTCAGGGGAATGAAGAAACGAAAAAATGGTCAAAAAATGAACGCTACCTACTGGAGTTTAGGGTTAATCCACTGGAGTTAGGGTTACCATTTCAACGATCAAAATGTCACCAAACAGGCAATGGCTTCGTCAAATGTAAAAGCAATTTTAACCCGTCATACCTTGACAGGCTATTATCTAGTTAAACGAGCTGATGTGTGCATCACATGACTTCCTTTTACTCCACTTTCAATGTCATTTTCCCGTTACTGGCAATTTTAATGTGATTCAATAGTTTACTCTCTAAATATCACCATCAATGGCCAAATTGGAACCAGATTTTTTTAAAAAACACCAAATTTGTCGCCAACTTGGCGAAAAATCTTGACGACCAAAAGACTGGCGATATAAAGACTGGCGTGCCAAGTGTCAGCCAAATTATTGCACCACTTGATTGTACATCGAAATTAACAATGATTTCCCCCCAAAAAGGGGCAAAAGACCCCTTTAAAAACACTGGAATGCAACCAAAAGGGGAGATGCACAACTAGACCCCACTAGAAGTTTACGTACCAAATTTCAACTTTCTAGGCCATACCGTTTTCAGTTATGAGACATACATCCGCACATCCGCATCTACATACATCCGTACATACAAACGTCACGAGAAAAGTCGTTGTAATTAACTCGGGGAATGTCAAAATGGATACTTCGGGTTTTTATACGTTCTTACGCACTTATCCGCGTCTGGTCGAGTTGAAAAGAAAAACTTAACATTAATTCGGGGGTGAACAAAATGGAAATTAAGGCCGAATTATGAAAGAATTTTTTTTTTTTTGCGAATACAATACTTCCTTTTTTGTAAAAGGACGTAAAAATAATCACAAAAAGTTTCAGAGTACGTAACGTTTCATTTATTATGAAAAAGATGAGATTATCTTCCATCAATTTATTTCGTAATAATTACGTTAAAATGTCAGGTGTCATTCATCAAAAATATCCATGCTTGAGAAGCCTTACTATGAACAGAATATAACATAGAATGCAATTCTCCTAGTGGCTTTTATAAGCGAACCTATCTTGTGAATCTTTTTCTGTATTTATTTTGTAAGGTTTTAGCCTGCATTGTTTCTCAATACATAAAACATTTTCCTTATCAATCATAATGAATGGAGTACTACTGAGTCAAGCGCATTAATGTTGCTTTTATTTCAATAAATACGTGCATCTTTTTTCTTTTCTTTCTTTTTTGATAAAAAAATACAAAAATGTGAATTATAAAAATTTAACAACCTTAAAATTGTCTAATAACAATCTTTTATAAATAACTGAGTGAATCTTTGTTTTGTTTAACTGAAACGGAGTCACCTGTCACACGTAAAATTAATTCGAGCATTAAATTTTATTTTACAAGCTCAACAATCATGGAAGCTTGAAAGATTACTATTTTTATAAATATTCGAAGTTATTCAATTCATTTAACAATTATTTAATAGAAAAATAATGAAGAGTTTACACTCGTCCATCTTTTGTTCTATCCTTCGGAAATAAGAATTTCTTTCTAATTTTTGGTCTTAATTGGCTTAAGACAAACCAATGAAGAACATCATCCATGAATAAGCGAAAACATTTGAAGCTAAATGTATTTATGGAGAACAAAGAGGATTTGACTATATTCGCATAAGATGCACTAAACTTCAATTTAAAATCAAAAACATCAATTGTTCTTCAACTGATATTTTTCGAAAAAGTCCATTATTTTGTTGTTACTAAATAAAGAAGCTGTATCAGCGTATTAAATTTAAACAATATTGTGTCTTACTTTTTAAAACAGATTCTTTTTTTGTCTGTTTTATCGTGCATATTATTGTGAAAATCATTTCTTTGTTGCAGTTTCAAGGAACAATTTTTGTAATATTTTCGAATGTTTAGTTTTGTTCAGCGCCGAAGCTGGGAAATGTATTTGGGGGGACTTAACTTGGGATTTGGGGGGAGTCCCCAAATGAAAAGGTGGCTTGAAATCAATTTGCATTACGTGTGCATTATTTTTTTTTTATTGAAAAATCAAATATTTCTGGGAACGACGTCCCCTGTACTCCCTCCCTCCCCAACTAGGCACCGATTATACATAAAAATTGGGTCGAATAGAAAATGGACAAGAGTTAAGAGTTACTTTCGGTTTCTCGGTTTCAGAATTAAATTAACTTTTAGAAAGAACTAAACTTTTTTCTTATTTTTTCCTTACATTCATTAATTAGTTTATTTATTTGATTCAGGTATAAAATACGTAATTTTTGATAGTATTTGAACATTGTCATATTGTGTAAAACTGCTTCAAATTTTGACTATAAATATTTATATTTGATTAATCATTTGATTACTCAGATGGAATCAACAGTTATCAAGGAGCAATTCTTTGAACAGTCTTCCTAAACACAGGAAAAGTTAATTATCGTGTCAATACCGCCATTACTTTCTTTGAAAAGTTCCATTGTAGCAGATGTATAACAAGGATCAAAACACGGCATTTCCTCAAGCTCACTATCAAACGGCACGACCTTGAGGGTCACGGATTTGGACCAAATTCTAGATATAGGTCAGTTCCAATTAGATATGAGCCCAGGTGCCCAGATATAGAGGTTTGACTGCATAGGCCCTAGTTAGGCTGCAACGGGGGTCCTGCGGGAGTTGATAATTTGGACCCAGAAATGCAATGGAGTTTCCTTTAAAATTACAGTTTTTATCGCTTTTCTGCTATTGTACTGCAGAATGAGCCGTTTGCATGCTTACCTTTGAATTAATTACGTTGAGTACTAATTTTTAATAAGCGTATCTCAAATTCAAATTGGTTACTACTTTAATTTCAATAACTTCAAATTCCAAAATAACGTAATAAAAGGATATTTATCGTTTGCAAATGAAACTAATTAATTTTCGTTTTATGTTAATTGTCTGCTAGAAAAAGGATTTAACGTTTGCTAATGAAAAAAAAATTACTTTAATTGGATATTCATCGTCTGCTATTAAAGATATCCCATATTGATAAGCAAAAAATGGAAGAACAGAAAAAGCTCTGATTTTATTTCACATGGCACACAAAAGAACAAAAATACAGGATCGTTTCGACTTTTCAAATAACTTAGATAAAGCCCATAAATAAATACATATTTTCCCTTAAACTCAAATTACTAACAAAAGATGCCAAAGGTGTTGGGAGATCGAACATAGTGTCGAATTCTGAAATCAGACCAAGAATTATTGTTGACAGTTAATAAATAACGCAGAGCAAAAGTAGTTTGGTGCCGGTGTATGTGGAACTGATTTCCTGCGAAAATAGTGGCCTGAATTCAAATATGACACTAGTGTTTGCCCGAGGCCTTCGAGATAGGAAGGCCATCCAACTGGCAAATGACGTCATCGTTTGTCGATCCACAATGATATTGGGAAGTGAGCACTTCGATTAATATTTTGGTTAAATAAAACTATTTGGTTTATTTATTATTGACTTCTGTTATTTTAGTAGCATTACAAGTTCTACTTTTTCATTTGAAAACATAAAAAGGAACCGATAATCATACATTAAAAAATACACTGAGCTTAATTCATAGTATTTGACATAAACACATTTATAAGTATTACAAAGTATTCAAATAACTAAACACGATTTTATTTTACAATCATGTTAAAACAAAGTGATAAAAAAACACAGTTTTATTTTTCATTGGAAATTGTTTTTTAACTAATCGCATTTTAACTACTCGTATATTGTATTGAAACATTAAGTCTTAAGAAGTATTCAAATAAATAAATGAACTTTCATTTTACAATTACATCAAAACAAAAAAATAATATTACTATTGTATTTGAATAAGAATTAAATGAAATTTTAAAAAATAAATAAATATTTTTACTTAAGAAAACGGGAAACATGACTGCAATATGTTTCAAAGACATAACATTAAATTAAAGTACATAATACCATATTATTAATGTTAACTTAGCTGAGCAAATTTATGCTTTTCAAAAGACGTGAATGCTTGGGTGCCATCCCCCAAAGTAGACGGTGCCCTACCCCCTTCAATTATAAAAACTTCAAAAAAAAAAAAAAAAAACCCAAAACATTTCCATCTCCCTTAAAATTTCAAGGGCACAGTTATTTATAACTATAGCCGTTGAAAAGCTATCATTACTATGAGACAATGATTCCGACCCCCCCCCCCCCTTCGGTGGGCACTCTCGAAAAATTACACAGGAATTCAACTTTAAAAACGTTAATTAAAGAATGTATAATACAACATCATGAATACTGTATGTTGTACATCCAAAAAATGTATTCAATATCCAAACAGCCTTTTTTTTTGGAATTCGGCTACTTTTCCATTTTCAGCTTTTTCTGCTGTTAATGATTCTTGTGTGTGTGGGGGGGGGGGCTTTAATAGTTCATCATTTTAGGCTTTTGAAAAATTATTTTAAAAAGCATTAATTGATGACAAAGTAACCTTTTTCAAAAAACTTTTCATAGAATGACCATTTTAGCAACTTTCTTTAATACTTAAAACCTCATATATGTTAAATTTAGATCAACATTTTGCTGAGTATGCTCTTTTAGGAAATCAATGTGACAGTTTTGTGACAGGGGGAAGGGAGGGGATAACAAGAAGTGTGACATCACGCGTTGTTTATAACAATATGCTCCTGTTGAACAGCGTTACATGTAACAAGGAGGAGGGGGGGGGGATTTGTTCAAAAGTTTGCATAATACTTTATAGACAGCCCCTTAATTCAATTTATGTTGCAGTTTCAGAGTTCCTGAAAGCTTATTAATAGAAAACCCAAGGAGTTCAAAAAATATGTAGTTCAAGATATTTTGCCCTTTTTAAGCATAAACAAACAAGCACAGAGCATTTGGCAAAAACACGTTGTGTATCCACTGCTCAAAACTAATCTTTCGCAAGCCCAGAAATTATGAATACCGTTAACTTAACCACAATGTGTGCATAAATATCATAAAACTTAAAGACAACAGTGAAAAAAAACTGTATATATTTTTTTAATTTACGCACAGAACCAGCTTGTTTGAATAACATTGCAGGGGCGTAGTTGGGGGAAATGTTTGAGTATCGGACCCACGACCTCCGGCGTTCAAATCTAATCTTCTATCTCAGAACTACGGAAGCCCATCAAGGAATGTTTTTTGATCAAAATAACACATGCTAGCGTATGAAACAATTTAATCGAAACGGAAAATATAAGATTAGTTCAGTTAAAACCCTGTTTCAATAAACTTGCTTACATATTAACTGAATATCAACACCAAGTTACGTTGCTTCTGATAGCAACAAGTATATCTGCAGAAAATTTTGACATATGTATATTGTCAGCTTGGAAAATCCATTTCGAATAAATGCGTGTATAAAGTTGAAAAAATAAAGAAATAAAAAGTTGCAAGTTAACCGTTTCAAATATTAAAGCAGTATACTAAAATTACAAATTACAGACAAAGATATCAGAAAGGAAACTGACAATCAGCGCCGTGTCCAAGGGGAGAGTTTTAGGGGTTAAACCCCTCCCTTGGGGGAAAAAATAAGCAAAATGAAGAAAATGTATATTTGACTTAAATTTACTTTAATGAGAAAGTTTGCGTTCAGCGTTTTTATTTTATTTTAATTTTCTCTGAAGTTTTTTGCGATTTACAACTGCTAAAGCCTTACAAACTGATGTAATATTTCGGAAAAAGTATGGCGGACGAACCGCTGAATGATCTACCAATGCAAAGAAAGAATATTGCTTATTGTAAGGAGCTTATGGTGAATTCGGCATATGTTACATCTATGAAGATGCGTTAGTGATTGTGCTTGGCTATGTAATTTGCATCTGCAAAGAGCTCTTTCTTGTTTAGTTTATTAAGCATTATTTCAGAACATAACAACCTGATATATATTCTACATTATAAAAGAATTTGTGAAGAGTTTTTAATACTCATTGCAATATACTACATAGTAAACAGATTTAATTAAAAAGAAGCAAGCAAAGTTTGATTAAAGCGAATATGTGAAACGAAGGAATACTTTGGTAACTTGTACAGCTATCCTTCAAGAATACAGCAGTCCTTACATGTGAGTAAGGGGGTTGAACTCCCCCCCCCCCTACTGGTAAGATTAAAACCCCTCCCTTTATGAAAATCTGGACACGGGCCTGCTGACAATTGTTCGTGTAATGGAGGAAAACTTAAGTAATCTTAACTGCATAAAATGTAAATTTGTTTATCTGAGAAAAGTACTTACCTCCGAACTTTAAAATTTATTCCATGAGACGCCCAGCTTTTTTCTTCACATGCAGGTTGTTCGGAAGCGGAAATCGCTGACTCAAATTCACTCAGCAGACACTTATATTATATATATATATATTTTTTAATTGCCTCTACATTCCGGTATGTGGAAAGGATGAGATAAATCCAACAGTATTGTATTCAAAAATGTGCAGCCGTAGTTAATATTTCCTATTTCATCTATTTCAACCAGACCAAGAAGCACTATTGTTTAACTGGTAGACTGCACTGCTTTCTAAGTTTCGCGCCAAGTTCAAAGATCGACTACTGGTGGCGTAACGAAGCGGGGGGGAGGGGAGTTGTCTGGCCTGTTATCACGTGGGTCTCGGTTTGCCTCGAAGTTCAAACTTCTAAGATATTTGATTTTAGTGAAATACTTGTGACACGGATTTAAGTTAAATCCATAGATAATGCAAAACATGGCATTCGAACAAACATAGCATACGCACTTGCCTAATCATTAGAAAAATGCGCATTTATTCTTCGTATTCCCAAAAGAAAAAACAAACTAAAATAATTCAGGTTACATTTTTATTTGCAAAAGTAAAAAGTCGCAAAGCACAAAAACTTCCACTTTTTCTAACGATTTGAAAACTCCTAAAAATATGAAATACCACAATGGGATCAGTCCAGAGCAAAATACTCAGAGAGTATGAGATACAAGGGCTACAGTTTTAAAATTTTCATTTGCAAAAACTGAATCATTTTGAAAGAATGATTTCGTAATGCATTTTTAATGACTATCTTTGACGCATGAAACAACAAATTTTATGTTCCCAGAAAAAGAAAACATTCAGTTAATACCTATTTAAAGCGAGGTAAATCTTTACCATTGATCTAGAAGAATTTTCAAATGAGTTATTGATACGAAGTTTAAAACATTTTGAACAAGAACAATAATCTTCAGAAGAAATACATTCATAAATGTAAGTCATCATTTGGATAACTATGACAGTTGAAAGAATTGAATTAATGGGAGAATAAAGACATGTCTGAAAAAGATCAATACAAAAATATTTATTAGTCTAATAGAAAAAATTGGACATTTGATGCGGTCAGTTACCAGGAAAAAAACAATGGGGTCGTTTCCAGAGTTATAAAAATATTTTTTCTGAAAGAGCATGCCTTAAAGCATAGTATTTGACCCTTTTAAAAATAATTTGACAAGGTTTAAATTTTTTTCAACTATTATTTTAATCGGTGCGCAGATTTAATTTCATTTTTTACGCTGCTGCACATGACATCACAAGTGACGAAATGCCAGTCACTGATGCCATTATCGCAGAGCACAATTTTTAATTTGCTTCTTTACTCACATGTACTGGCAACGATATGGTTAATAGTAAGCGTAGAGCGCAATATTTGATTCGCTTCTTAATTTTCATAATCTGGAAACGCGGTAGACAGAGAGCGTAAGAATTCAGCGCGCCAGTGGAGTCATCACTTGTGACGTCATAAAGACCAGACCTCATTTGTAAAGAATACATAAAAAAAATAAGAATAAATTTATGCTTAATGTTAGTATTCCTATAGATTAAAGAAAGTAATGGTAAAGAAATTGAAAGGTAAGTAAAGGAATTGAATATCGATGATTATTGTTAACTTATTTTTTAATCTAAAATTTTACGTAAATTGTATTTTAAAAAAAGATGAAAAATTTCCCACACCCCGTAAAATTCTTTGTCGTTCGAAAGAGATTTTTTTTCCACATCAAAAAAAGATTGCTCCAATTTTCTCAACTCGCAATTCCAACAAACTATAGGGGGCGTTGCAGCTACCGTCTAATGGCAGATGAAAAAGGTAAAACAAACACACGCCGTAACGTATAAATTGCTTCTAAGCTTAATAAATGACAGAGATTTTTGTTCGTATGTATGATTTTTTGTTCTTTATTCATTTGAAAAGATTTTTCAAAGTCTTTTGGTTATTCTGACCCATGTAGAAAGAGATTAGAAATCAAAAAGTATTACGAAAGTAAAAAAATAATGCAGAACACACAGTACTTTTTTGTTCTTTATTCTTCTGGAATGATTTTTTTTTTTTTTAAAGTTTTTTAGTTATTCTGACTCATGTAGAAAGAGATGTGAAATCAAAAAGTGTTATGAAAGTTATGAATTGCTGCAAAACACACAGTAAGTTGTTCTCAAGCAGCCATTTTCACGATGTTAAATTTGATATTCATAAATTTTTGATTCATTTCGAACGACATTTTTATTTTGTACTGTTTTTTCTAAACATTAATACTCGGTATGTCCAGTTTCGCGACATTTCGGGCATTTGATTACATTTTTATCACATTGTGCACATACGTGACCATAAGATTATTCAAATCGGTTGATTTTATTTCTCGCTATTTCATATGTTTCTATTTCTTAACTAAATGATTTAATTCTGTCATGCTCTGCTGTGTGAATCATCTACAAAATGCTCACGAATACATAGTTGCATTTTTGTTTTAAATCTTCAAGATGCATTTAATTCATTCGTCAGGGAAATCATTTAACTGATAAGCGAAATCTCGTCCAAGATAAATTATTTTTTCACACAATTCGCAACTCCAGAGCTCGAATACGCTATATTTACAAAACTGCCGAAAAAACTAAAACATTGCGTTCCACGTGTTCATTTTGGGCAAAACAAACAGTTTGTTATGTATATTTTTTTATTTGCGTAATTCATCATTTGGAATCGTCATCCGCAACAGCGTAACATTTAAAATATCTGATATAAACTGTGAGTACACATTTAATTTATCTTGTTCTGAGTGAATTTGAATAAATATCGGTTTTTCAATTCGATGAAAAAAAGCGGACTTAACAACATTGACTGGACACTAGGGCCATGCTGAAAAATTACTCTTTTCCTTAACCTAATTCCTCATAAATGATTTAAATAACCTTTGTTACTACAGCATCCAACTGAAATGGACAGTATGCAAATAAATTTTCTTGAAAATATTTATCGCAGAACAGATTGAAAAATCCAGAAAGAACGTTAAGAATTTGAACAATGAAAAATAAAAGTTTGGAATTTTTATCGCTAAAATATCGCGCCAACTTAACTTTATTGCTCTGCAAAAGCTGTCATTATCGGTGGAAGAGTTTCGCCAAAAATCTGTTTATAGGGTTATGGTTTTAAAATTGTGTGAAAGAGTAATGTATCTTGACAAGATTTCGCATATCAGTTAAATCATTTCCATGACGAATGAATTAAATGCATGATGATTTCTTTTGATATCCAATCATATAGTCATAGAAATAAATTATCTAGTGTTAAATGTTTTTCTTTACAGTCTGTCACGCATGTTCACTATGTGACACAAATGTCAACAAATGCCGGAAATGTCACAAAAATGTCAACAAATGCCGGAAATGTCACAAAAATGTCAACAAATGCCGGAAATGTCACGAAACTGGACATAATATGTACTAATGTATAGAGAAAACTGTACAAAATGAAATTGCTGTTCGAAGCGAACCAAAAATTTATGAATTCCGAATTCAACATCGTGAAAATGGCTGCTTCAGAACAACTTACTGTGTGTTCTGAATTATTTTTTACTTTCGTAATACTTTTTAATTTCTAATCTCTTTCTACATGGGTCAGAATAACCAAAAGGCTTTGAAAAATCTTTTCAAATGAATAAAGAACAAAAAATCATACATGCGAACAAAAATGTCTGTCATTTCCTAAGTTTAGAAGCAATTTATACGTTACAGCGTGTGTTTGTTTTAGTTTTTTCATCCGCCATTAGACAGTGACTGCAGCGCCTCCTATAGTTTGTTGGTGTTTGCGAATACTAAAACAAATTTTTGGCGAAACGCTTCCACCGACAATGGCAGCTTTTTGCAAAGCAGTAAAGTAAAGTTAGCACACTATTTTAGAGATTAAAATTGCAAGCTTTTTTTTCTTTAGTGTTCAAATTCTTAACGTTCTTTCTGGAGTTTTATTCCGTTCTGCGATAAATGTTTTCAAGAATGCATACTGTTCATTTTTTTCATTGAAATGAAAAACTAATATTTATTCAAAACTCACTCAGAACAAGATAAATAAAATATGTACTCAGTTTTATAGCAGATATTTTTGATGTTACACGGCTGCGGAAGACAATTCCAAATGATGAATCACGCAAATAAATAAAAAGTACACTCAACAAACTGCTTGTTATGCTCAAAATGGTACACGTGGAACGCAATGTTTTACCTTTTTCGGCAATTTTATAAATCACCGCAAGGTTGCGTGATTGAGCTCTGGAGTTGCGAATGAATCAGAGCAAACAGATATAAGGGTTTTTATTTTAGCGAAATTCCTAGGCTCAACTCAATTCAAGCCCGGATCTAAAGAGCAATCTATTTCACAAGAAACTACGAATTTGAAAGCGACATTCAAAAGCACAAAACTGCCGTTTTGAAGTCCCTCTGTTTTTATAGCTGTGCAAGTCAAATTGGAACCTAGGTGCTGTTCAAAGTGTTTTTTTTTTTTTAACTCCCGGTTTTAAGCACATTTATTTTTATATATTTATTTATACAGAAGTTAATGCTTCACATACATTGAGGACTGCGTACAATGAGCCATGCCTCCGGACATACACAGGAAAGTCATAAGAGAAGGAAAGAACACCCAGGACACCGGCGGGAAAGCACATTTCTATCACGCTCTCTTTGTCTTCGGGTAAGAGCGGGACTGGGTTGTTCTAATTATGCTCTGTACTTAGATTCCATTTTCTACGGGTGGAGAGGGAGATTTCCATTTTTTTCCTTTCTTTTTTTTTTTGAAACCAATGAAAAGAGTGGCTTTTTTTACTCCAGATCTAACTCGACCTATGGTCGAAAAACGTAGCTTCTATCTCCAAAGAAAAAAGTTACAAGCAGTTTTAATCAAATTCGAAAAATCTCAACTCCATTTAAATTATTAATGTTTTATTTGGCGTTGCCATAGTTAAGTCTCTTCGATTCGTTTGTGCTTCCTTCTTATTCACAAATTTTAAGGGTCTCGATTTTAACGGAAAATCTGCGGCTCAACTCAATTCAAACCCCGAGCTGAAGAGCAAAATATGTTACTAGAGACCACGAATATGAAAGCGACTTTTCAAACGTACAGAACTGAAGTTTTGCAATGCTCAGGAGCCTCTTAGCCCTTATCGTTCTGCAAGTTGGTACAAATTATTTTGAAACTCGGGGAAGGGGTGCTTTTTGTTCCAAAGAGAGCTCATAATACGTTTTTTAATCTGATTCTTCCTAAAAGACGATTTGGATCTTTGCGAATCAAATAAGATTGAGAAGCAATTTTCGGAGTTTGGTGAGCGTCAGCGAGCATGGGGTGGAGCACCCTAGCAATATGAAATTCGGAAATTATCTTCCAGTATTTTCTTAAATACACCCTTGTGCGAATTAATGGAATCAAGTACTGAATTTTTAATTTTCGAATTTTTTAGGTTGTTCAATCTTTGTTTATAACAGCTGTTTAACCTACCATTTGATTAGGCGCTATAACCTCACGTTTTTTTTGTCATAAAAATTGTATTTTGTTTAAGTGTCATACATTTCTACATATTTTTGCTGTTTTTTCTCAATCCGGTCACTTTTTACCTTTTTGTTATCAATGAATACTTCTCCATGGAAGAGGAGGCCATTGTGACATTGAGTGAAAATCTGTTTGCACAACAAAAGAAAAAATGCTTTGTGCTTTGCTAAAAACATGGCTTAGAGATCAAGAATTCACGGTGCAAAACTCTGCATTGAAAAGTGTAAAACTATAGTTGACTCTCTACCCAGTGAAAATGGTGCTGTAAAAAAGGGGGAGGGGAGGACATACTTGATTTTAAAATTGAATGATGTAAATAAAGGTGATTTTGTAAAAAAAAAAAATTGGCTTGATTCTATTAATTTTTACAAGGGTGTATTTATTTTGTAATTAATCTTGTGGAAGAAAAAGCTTCCCTAACTGTCCCTTTGTTGTACCATAACTCAATGTTTTTTGAATGCATGTTTTCTGTGTTTCTGGAGTAGTAATTATAATGCAGGAAAGCAAAAGGAGTAGCATAAGTTGACAGCATGAATGGTAAATTATTAGTCAAATTATTTACAACGACAGAGGCCATAAACTTCTTTTCATCAATATGCATAGAGCGTCTACGTGTCTAACTTGCATGATCTCTATTTTCGATTCATTAGTCCCAGATGCATTGTTCCCAAGTCAAAAATAGTTAAAATAAGATGCTGAGAAGAGATTAAAAGTTTAAAAAAAAAACGCGAAAAGTTTCGCATTTTAACTTATTATACGATTTTCAGCTCGTCTCTCTCATATTTAGAGAAATCGGTAAGCACAAGAAGAAAAAAAAAATACTACACAAACAGTTCGAACCACTTATGACCAAAATTTCAAAAGATATGCATGCTAGAAACTCTAAGGAATCGTGCTAAAAATGAGTTGGGAATATCGCCCTATTTAGAAAGACACTAAAAATGGCGATTGTTGAAGAAAAAAGAAAACAGTACTTCTGTTTCATTGCTCTTGAAAAATAAAATGAACAATTATGTGAGTGAATTACGAAAGATCTTTGATTGATGCAGTTTCATGATAAAGGAAACATTTTTAACGTAGAATATTATTTATGAAATTCCATCAACTGTGTAGTTATGGAAATTGTACTAATTTAAATCATTTTAGTAATAAAATGAGATTTATAAAACCGCATTTTCTGAAATCTTTATTTTATTATGGAACTGAACAAAAAAAAAAAAATGTCTCATATTTTACATCGTATTAATAAAATTATACGCAGATAATCGAAACCATTTTTTCTTTTAAGCCAAAGAAAAGCAGCAGTTACATAACGGAAAAAAAAACATGTACTAGTTAAAAAAAAATGCTTGCCTAAGCAAAATTAAGTATAACTAGCAACATGAAATATAATGACATCAGATATGAATAAATGTTTTCAAATCACTTTTAAAAGACATATCAAACAACTAAAAGCTATTTAAACAAGTATCCCCTTCATCAATACTTTTTTAAAAACCGTTTTTCAACTATATTTTAAAGTAGAAAATTTGATTACGACATATTTAAATTGTACCTGACTTTCAAAAACATTTTCATTTTGCGCTCGAAGGCTTTGTAATTTATTTCTACACATTTCTTCCCTGTACAGTTCTTAAGTAAATATTTTCTTAAGTTACTTCATCCATTTTCCGTTTGCACTGTATAATTATATTTCTTCGTAGAAAAGAGATAAAATGTATCTTGTAAAAAAGCAAATTTTACTATGTTTTTTTTCCAGCTGTTCAAGTGCTATGTCTCAACAAAATACGTCCATATTTATAAATACATTTTACCCATTCCAAGGAAAAGTTCTCCCGCACATGACAGCTCCTGTATTTCATCAAAAATAATAATTTAAAAGAATAATAGAAAACATTTTTTGCATTAAAGTCACAAACGTATGTGTAATTTCTGAAGATTGGATTATAACCCTCAGAAGGGGGGGGGGGTCCAGAATTGGACCGCACCTTTGCCCTCCCCCTCCCCCGTAGCAAAGTCACTGTTTATATACATATATTTAATAGCAGTATCCGCACGGCGATGCCCGTGCTAAGAAGGAATTCAAGGCCCTGCCCCTCTTCTGATGTGAAATGATTATTTTTCTTAAACTGAAATGCATAATGTCCTTTTCAGAAAATCTATTACAGTTTCTTTGGAATTTAAAACTATTCGCGAAAACACGTTAAAAAATAACAATAGCTTTAAAACTTAAAATAATCTTTCAACTGTACGGTAGACCGGGGCACGTTTACGCAGTGCCTTTTTTTTTTTCAAAACGAATCATAACTGGAGAGCCAACAGTCATAACAGATTAATGTTGTTCCCCTCAAATATATTCACAAGTTTTTGAACATCAGTCGAGCTTTGGTATAGCATGCAGAAAGAAAAATCTGTTTTTTACTGAGTCGAGTAAATTTGGAGTTGAACGTTTTGAAGCTTATTGTGAAAAAATAATGTTTAGTAAAGAAAGAATAAATATATGAAAATCAGCAGAATTTTATCCTTTTTTGAGAATTATATTTGTATGAAAAAATATGTTATGAAATTTTTTTACACATTAAAAATAAATCCAAACTTGGCGACGGAGCAAGTTTACGCGTTAACGTCTGAGCACTTTTGTGTACGCACGTTCTTACTGTCTCTTACTTCTGAACGTGCCTCGATGTTTTTTTGCTCCGAAACGTCTCAAAACGTTTTAGTATTTTCAGGCTATTTTTTTTGAAAATCACCATTTAATTTTTAAATGAGTAACAAATTCGTATCTTATACCTTACAACAGTGTACTGTCTTCATGCCCGCTCAGCTTTTACTTTATACCCTGTTCAGTCTGTAATAAATTTGCTTTATTTTAACGATGGTAAGACAGTTTGTTCAAAACACTAACAGAATCACGTTAGGTGTCAAAATAAGTATGCGTAAACGTGCCCCGTGTCCAGGGAAAATTTACGCAACCAACTTGGACTCGAAGAAAAAAAATTTTTAGCGGTTAAAAATGCAAACTGAGCAACAACTGAATTTTGACTCCATTAACTGCTTTATCAAACCTCAATGTAGAAAATTTCCTAAGTTAAAACATAAAATTTAGAAAATTCATTGAAAAAAAATCCGCGTAAACGTGCCCCGGTCTACTCTATAGTTCATCGCTTAACGCGACAAGCAACCACGCTACCGTAACCCTGTCCCTTAGTGAGTGAAACAGTTTTTTTCTTTACTTTGAATTGTTTCGCCAAATAAACAATACTATGATAAAAACATTATAGAGAACAATCACACTTGAACAGCACAACAATCAAATTATTTTCTTAGATAAGTAACTATCTTCAACAATAAGAACAAAAATAAACGTCAAAGAAACAAGGAAAACAAAACCCAATATAAAAAATCCAACAAAATCAAATTATGTACCTGAATATTGATTAAAAAAAACATTCAAAAACCAGTTCCTGACCACAACAGTCCTACATTAGTGTAACGTCTGAGCCGTGCGGCAAGGTTCCTCGTAGCTATCGACCCTGTCGGCCAGCACTCACTCGATGAGTTAACTTACCCTGCCATCTATTAAAAATTCATAGAACTAAACTTACCCCATAAAGAACTCATAGAACTAAACATTTAATTAAACATTTAATTTGCAGCTACAAATATTTCGGTCAATCTGATTTCTAAAAAATATATATAATAATAACCTATAGCCTTTCTTAATAAATAGACTATTCAACCCAAAAATAATTTTTCAATACTAACCAGTAGTTCCTGAAATCAGCGCATTCAAGCAAATAAACAAACTCTTCAGCTTTTTATATTAGTATAGATACATTTCGTGTCCCCGTTCAACCTGCTAGACTTTCATTTTCGCAACCGTTAGTCCTATATACATACTTCTAATTGCAAAAATGCTGAAAATAAGGTACAGAGGTTAAAGTTTTGAAAGTTTGAAGCGGAAATAGAAAATTAGTGGAAAAATGTTGGAAAGGAAAACTGTTACGCAATATTATGCAACGAAAGTTTTCTTGAAGCTTTTCAATAGATTTCACTTTTACTTCTATCATTCGTTTCCAACAGAAAAAGAAAAATTAAAATGTTGAATGGAAGCAAATTACTTTTCAATAGATAATACATATCAAAATTAAATTATTTGCTGATATTTTTTTTGATGGAAAGTAAAACCCTTCGAAGTTACTTAATCAATCAATCAACTTGTCAACGTTTAAAAGGGGAAACTGTTTGGAAAAAAAAACTTATCCTTCCTTTCTGTATTTCTTACAAAAAATGCAGAATGTATCCCTGTAATTTTCTCGCCCCCCGCCCTCCTCCCACTCCGTTTTCACACAATAGAAAATTTTTAGCCACAACCGCACAAGTACTAGTTAAAAAATACTTTTCCCAACAGAAAGAAGCTTGGATTCATTCAATTTGCAGAAATTCAGGAAACCTTTCGCAAAGATAGTGGTTTTTCACAGGATTACCGTTTCGAAAAAAAATTCAGAAAAAAAATCCCACAATGTAATGAAAAGGTAAATACAATCTTCATACATACAGAATTTTGAAGAGACCATCTCTGTGGGTTCTGATTGGAAGAAACCAGGGGTAGGCACGGGACTGAGCAGGCATAATTCAAACTAAAAATAGAATAAGGACTTGAAGAAAAAAAGGGAGAAATTAATTTCAAGACAACATAATTCTAATAAAAATAAATTTAAAGTTGAATTTTAAATTTCTGTTCATTGTTATTATTACCATTGTTGCTGTTGTTAGTTCTCCGTCACCCAATTGATCCTCATTAAGCTTTTTCCCTTTTATATTAAGAAAAAAATATACATAAACAAATTCCAGTTTTGGAGCACCGCATTAAAGCTGGTGCTTTTAAAATTAAAGTTTATTAGATCATAGATTTCAACCAACTTTAGTATCTTTACTGAAACTTTGAAGGAGTTGATTTTGTGTGTGTGTGTGTGGTGTGTGTGTGTTTTTTTTTTTCATTTTATTGCTATACGCTATACACATACTTTGATAACTATGCTGGACGGTTACCAGTTTTTATTCAAAATCTCTTTCTTTAACCCACAAACCTTCCAGACGTATACAAAGCCTTTCAAAAAAGGAACGTTTGTTGTAAAAAAGACAATGAACGTGTTTTCTGTGATTGAATCGAACCATGCTTAGCAAAACAATGCGGTAGTAAAAGGAGATGGTGGGGCTATTGGTCTTTCACAGATCCAACTGCGTTAAGAAGATGGATGTTGGCTGGTCTTCAAATTATCGATTTAATTACACAGTTTGCAAAAAGTTACCTCTGCTGATTTAAAGAAACGCTGTATATGAGCAATGAAGAAATGTTAAGTTTCCAAAGCATGTTTTCAAGAAAGGTCTTGAAGAGAAATAACTAAACATGAGAATCCATTTTTGGAGTCATCGAAAGAATTATTCTCATTGGAGACGAATGTAGCAGTAGACGAAGAATATGTGGAGCAAATGATGAAGATTGGGCAAGTTGAGGAAAAAAACAGTGCAGCAAATTTATAGGGAAAAGAGTTGTGACTCAAAAGTCACTTTATGTTCACGGGTAGAAAAACAACTTTTTAGCATTTCATTTTTCCAGAAAAATCAGTAAGTCTGCTCTTTTACTGAAAAGATTACAATCCGATACAGATTCGTTTTCAAAGTTTTTCATTATTTGCAATACCGTAAATTTCAACCTAGTTGAATTTCTCCTCTATGAAAATCAACCTCACCCTCCATCAATTTCAATAAATGGGGCTCTTTGAACGGGAAATAAGTCTGGTCAATAACATTCCTGCTCAATGAGTTAAATTATAGTATTCCTACTGATGAAAACAACTTGAGAAAAGAAGAAAACGAGTTAAGATGGGATGATGGAGATGCAAATGATGAATGCTAATTTTAAAATAAGTGCGATGGAGATACATAGTGATGCAATTGTCTATGATGGTTCTTTCATCGTTCACATAAAACGACCTAGGACAGAAAATTTTTCAATAGAGTATCTGCATTCTTTTCAGGATACAACAAGTAAGACACATAAGTGGAATAAGAGAAAGATATCATTTCAGAGAAATGGTTTGCTTTCTAAGAACTGGTTCAGTTTCTACGAAACGCAGATAATACAGAATTGTTTTCCATGATTGCACTAGCTATATGATCTTATGTTTGCTCTTAATGATGTGACGGTGATTTTCATCGAATAAGACATTTCTAGTGCCATAAAATCACGAGGAAGCTAATTTCTGGATCTTCGTTATGTTTTGCATGCTGCAATAAGAGGACACATGAGCATATTCGTTGGAACTGTTGACAACGATGCTTCCATCAGCTGTACAAAAAGGGGATAAAGAAGATTTTGGAGCTGGAAAACACTTTCGACTCACACTAGTCCAAGACTTAGCGTACATATTCGGTCAGCAAAAATCAGTTGTTCTAAGAGAATACCACTCATTCTCGCGGAACTCTCATGGTTACCTCTCTTCTTGCAGGTCGGAAAAAAGTGACGATGTGGAAATGATGAAAAGACTATTTTGATGTTATTAGTGTATTTTCATGTATAAATCCTAACTTAAAAAAATGTACACTTAATTAAAAATTTCAAATATCATAGCGATTCATTAATCTTTGCTACTACTCGTCTGCATGCAACTTGCCGTCCGTAAATGAAGCTGAACACTTTTTCCACCAGCGAACAATGATCAATGAATAACTTACCACCCACAGCTGAAGCCCTAAGGCAAGTTATTTAGTGCTTATCAAGGTGGAAATCAGTGGGGCAGTATGTCCAAAAATTTAGCCTTAACTTCAATTGATGATTGGAATTTTACAGTAACTGATGAAAAGCACGTTCTTATTTGTTTGAGTTTTCCCGAAGTTTCAAGTTCTTGCTGAAAGCGAATTTACGTTATGCAAGTGTAAAAAAAAATGCTCTCAAATAACTTGTGGGTGCTTCAAAAATGGACTTATCTAAACACCTATGTATAAATACTGCAATGGAAAATGTTATGTACTTGTGTAAATTACTTGTAAATTCAAACGTTCTAAATTGCCTTCTATATAATCGTTGTATGCATCACTTAATAAGATTTGTATTGCAATTTAGTTGTAGTTTTTGTAACAGTGAATCATATTTCAATAAATAACAACTTTACTAATAGTAAAAATATTACTAGCTTTATTAACATAGCACTAAACTTCTTATTGTAGTAATTAAATATTTCTTCCTCTTACATCGTATAGAACATAGAACCAATGCCACAAATCGTCTAATGAGAAAAAACTTGAAACTTGTTTTAAAGCGTTTAATAATAATAATAAAGATTCTGTAAAAACAACGTCCGTGCCCCCTCCCCCTTATTTCAAGTTCACATATGACTGATAAAACTACAGAATGTGAGTGAAACTTCCAAAAAATTGCGTACTTCATT
The DNA here is from genome assembly GCF_026930045.1 of Uloborus diversus. Lineage (NCBI taxonomy): Eukaryota > Metazoa > Arthropoda > Arachnida > Araneae > Uloboridae > Uloborus > Uloborus diversus. The sequence continues at coordinate 121,028,133 of NC_072734.1, read as the reverse complement.
TCCAAGTGTTTGAAGGTTTTTTTTTTCCACTGATAATGAAAATTGATTTCGTTTTAACTAATCAAAGTGCTGTATTTATTCTTAAACAACAATTCAAATGTTTGTTTCAAGTTTTGAAAAAATACTAGCTTTGTTTATGGTTTTTAATTTCTAGTTTTATTTGAGTTTTGTAATCAATTTTTAATAGTAAACTTTAAAACATAGCTTCGGATTTTCTAATGTTTCGGATTTCTGGGGTTCGGATTATTGGGTTCTACTGTAAATAAATTGATTTTCCTTAACAAAGTGCTTTAAAATGCATAAAAAAACATTTCTCAAACGACCCCTCAAGAAATGTTAAAGACTTTGATTAGTTAAAGTTTTGTTTAAAAAAATCAAAATTTTAAAATTAATTTTAAAATTAGGAGGTTTAGAGATATTTTGATGACTTTTTACGCTTTAGTAAGCATAATAGAACTCCAAAAGAAGATACAATGGGTATTTTTCAAAAAATAAAAAAGAAAAGTAGTTTTGGATTTTTGACCAAAAATGACTGCCAGGGGGGGGGATTTTGAATTGCCTCCCCTTCCAAAAATGTTTGTTAGTACATTGTCTACATGCATGCCAAGTTTCATGATTTTATCACAAAATGCAGTTTCCGGCTATATTTTCTACCATAGCCCCTCTACTACTGGTAGAAACAAAATTCTGATTAGTAGATACTAAATTGATTACTGAGAATTCTAAAGTTGCAAATCAGTCCTTAAATGACATTTGAATCAAAACAAAATAATTGTGTCGTTCTTAATTTAGCTAATTTTTAATAAATTAATGACGAAATTACTTGTTCATTTTAATGTACTATATGCAGTATTTTTAAAAGGCGGTAATTGCTAGGTAAAAACGCTCTGTGCTAAAAGAGATACAAATTATTCAGAAGCAGAGAAATATTACGAAGTTTGAACCTATGTTGCAAAGTTATATAAACATTGAAGAAAAAAATGATGGCAGGTTGGAATGCTTTTAGCAACTCTACCGTGCATTTAAATCTTAACTCTTTCATTTAATTTCACTGAAAGTTCTTCTTGAATTCTTAATTGAGTTCAAGTTCTCGGCACGGAGAGTACCGGTGTTTATTTTTAAGTTTACTTGCAACTTGGTATTTTAAAAATTTTCATTGCAAATGCAAACCTCTGGGTTAATTCAAGATGTTTACTTGCAAATCATTAAAATGAATTTTCAAAAGAAATCTTCTTAAAATACGAAAGATAATTGACCGTATGTAATCTAATATTTATCTTCACCATTTATAAGGAGTTTCTCATCTTTTGTAAACAATTTTAAAGCTGAAAAACTTAGTTTTAAATAATTTTCTGTCATGAAAATAAAATTATTCTGTTGATTTTAGGAATTAATAAGCCTTAAAACTCCTAAGCTCACAGTAAAACTCCTAAATTGTTAAAATCCTTTAATGGCGAATAAATACCTTTGTGCTGAAAATTAAATGAATCAATTAACCAACATTTTAAAGCACAAAATTTGCAATTTTTGTGTTAAAAGTTGGTTAATTGATTCATTTAACTCCTTTAATGGTGAAAACCTTTTTAATTGTACAATTAAAACAGTTTTTGACATTAGACAACATTTTTAATTTATATATCCTTCTGTGACTGATTTTGTCCAATTTCTAAGCAATTTTTACAATTTTAATAAAAAAAAATTAATGATTAAACACTTTATTAGTTACTAGCGGTGCCCTTACGGCTTTGCCCGTAGTAGAAAATTAGAAGATCATTTGGTTAGCCTGTATAAATAATGGATGATGAATTTCGCGCCAATTTGCTACGTTCATTTGCTCGTCCACGTTATGGTAATTTGCTCGTCCACGTAATGGTAATTTGCTCGTCCGCGTTATGATAATTTGCTGGTCCACGTTATGACAATTTGCTCGTCCATGTTAAAATAATTTGATTGGTAAAATGTTTTTAAAACTGGAATAGAAAAAGAACGAAATCGAATTTTCGAAAAATCGCTTTGAGGTGCACATGTCCATGCTACAAACTAATTATGTGCCAAATTTCATGAAAATCTGCCTAACGGTCTGTTACGCTATGCGCGTAGCAGACAGTGATCCAGTCATCCAGACTTTCAGCTTTAATATCCTCATATAAGTAATAGCCGATGATCGAGTAACCCGCGTGTTTCAACAATGAAACTCGTGCAACGGCATGATAATTTGGTAATATGTTTTGGTAATGCTTAATATGCAGATAAAGGCTTTATTGCAAAAAGGCTAAACTCGAACCGGTAACGTAACTCTTTTACTGGTAAGACTTTTTTCAGGGGAATGAAGAAACGAAAAAATGGTCAACAATGAACGTTACCTACTGGAGTTTAGGGTTCATCCACTGGAGTTAGGATTACAATTTCAACTATCAAAATATCACGAAACAGGCAATTGCTTCTACTCTTCTATATTTCAACGAAGCAATTTTCACCCGTCATAACCTTGAAGGGCGACTTTCTAGTACTATAATAATAATAAAGATTAGCTAAATTCATTGTAGTAAGATATCTCTAATACACTGCTCGACATTGAAAATGCAATATCAAGAAGGAGTGGTCCGGAAGAGATGAATTTTGGCAAAAAGACAGAGACAGCAAGGAACAATAAATGATCCTTATTTCTAACCAATATACAGAAATACATGAAATACACCACCAGCTCAGTCATTTCCAACCGAGGACTGCAGTTTCGTGCTTATTAGCACTCATCAGCCCGGCATAGGAAAGTGACTGAGCTGGAGGTGGAAAACCTCTTAAGGAAGCAAAGAGTGCCAAACAAACTGGTAGCTAATGCAGAATTAACACTGACCAGATGAGTGACTGAAACAATGGTTCGGTTCGACTCGAATATTGAAAGCAAGGAAGGTATATTCAGTAAATTACCGCACTCATGTATTTCTGCCTTAGCCCTGGATATAGGGCGGTAACTTACTGAATATACCTGCCTTGCCTTCAATATTCCAGTTGAACCGAATCATTGTTTCGGTCACTCGTCTGGTCAGTGCTAATTCTGTATTAGCTACCAGTTCGTTTGGCATTCTAGGCTTCTTTAAGAGATTTTCCACCTCCAGCTCAGTCACTCCAATGCCGGGCTGATGAGTGCTAATAAGCACGAAACTACAGTCCTCGGCTGGAATCGACTGAGCTAGCGGTGTATTTCATGTATATATGCCTTAACCCTGGCTATAAGGCGGTAACTTACTCAATATACAGATTACAGAGCGAGAGTGGCGTCGACTCAGTAGGATGTAGGACCGCCGCGAACGGCGATGCACGAAGAAACACGTCGATGTACTGAGTCAATGAGGGTGCGATCGGTGTCCTGAGAGATGGCTCTCCATTCCTTGTCAACCATTTGCCAAAGGTCCTTGCTCCAACCATCTTCGCCACAGCAGATGCACCGTGGATGCATCCTTGTTGGTTTTAGTTGCTATTTGACGTAAGGGGCCATTCATTAATTAGGTAAGGATGATTTTGGCAATTTTTGACTCCCCTACCCCCATGTAAGGGTACGTAAGATTTTTCACCCCCCCCCCCCCCTATTCATACGTAATATTCCATTTCGTTTTTCAAAATAATAAAATGTTGTAGAACTGGATCAGTTACACTAAAACTCTCAGTTTCACATAAATCAAAGATTTTTATTTTGAAAATATATTATATGATGCGATACTAATTAAAAACAAAACATGACATACATAGTGCGGTCCTTATGTTACATTTTACACTATTCATTCTTTGTAAAACAAGTAAAAAACAGCTCATCCTAGTACGTTTTTTACCTTTCAGACGCAAATGAAATAGGATCCCTGCCAAACCACTTGACTGAGCGATTTCTAATATAACCCTACTTGGAAAATAGTACGTATGAAAGGGTTTGACCCCCTCCCCCCCCCCCAAAGTAAGGATATGTAGAGATTTTTTCAACGTACAGATTTTTGCCTCCCCCTCGGTACCCTTGCGTAATTAATGCATGGCCCCTAAGGACCAACCTACCACTTCTCAGTCCGATCATTATACTCTTCATAAAATCCTCTGTCTTCTAGAAAAGCGTCCGTTGACAGTGGCCTGAAATTCTCTTCTGTTACACGTATCCTTCGAGATAAAAAATTTCTTCGATGATTCGTCTGGCAGAAACAATGGAACGAATATTGTTCTTTCTACGGGTTCTTTTATATCTTACTTCATGTGCGTTGGAGAGCTGCTCATTTAACATCATTTGCAATACTTAGTGATGTGTGTTTCCTCTGAAATTTGAATAAATTTCCGACCAGGTCTTCTTGGCAATTCATTTGTAATGCCAAACAGGGTACATAAAGACTAACTTTTAAAAAAACGAAATCTCATTTATGTGTCAACATTTCGAAAGGAAAATATGTTCATTTTCACATAATCGGGTTTCAATTTAATTTTTTATAGAATTTAACATTCAAGGAACTTTCAATATTTGCTCTCCGTTACGTTTTAAAGTTTCTGCATAAATACAGGTATATCATTATTATTCCTCGTCTAAAAATGCCATACATTTATAAATCTAACAAAATTAAATCAAATATAATACAGATATTTTTTCTGCAGACTAAAAAAGGCCACTTGCTTAGTATTATGATTCGTATCTAAATGTTGAGTGTTATTGTGCTTATAAAAGAACATTTTTAGCCTCTTAATAAGTAGCAGTTTATACAAACTTGTTTCCTTCTTTTAGAACAACTTAATTCGTTTGCTGTACGACAGTTTTTTTCTTTTTTTTTCAAGGGCTCATTTTAAAAATGTATTGCAAGAAGAGCAATATTAATACGAAATGGAAAAATTAAATTCTGATTATTTCCTGTCCATTTACGCCCATAATTTGAATGTTTCTTTTCACTTCCGTTTTAATCCTTGATTCCATTTTCTTGTAAATTATTTATTAATATATTTACTTAAAACGTATTACACACTACAGAGAAAATCCAATTACAAAGGCAAAACACAAAAACATAGTAGTTTGGGATAAAATAAAACATATATACTACATAATTATTACATTTAAAATATTAAAACATGTATACTTAAAATTATAAAATGACATGTTGAAAATATCTAAATTGCGACAATCAACGTTTAAAAGTTAGTAAAGTTACAAAAGACAAAAATTATCAACTCAGTTCAATTTGGTACAAATATTTTTTAAAATACAAGAAAATGCTTAGCTTTCCCTTTTCTTATGCAGCAGTAAAAAAAAATTCAAATTGCAAAAATACTTGAAATAAATAATAAAATGCCCCTGCTTAACAAAACATTTTACTGTAATTTGGCGTAATTCTGTACTATCTCATCCAAATGCATTGTTGTATGATGTCTTTCTATGACCATAATTGCGCTAAAAAGTTTACTAGAATTGATTTATTTTCGAATTCCCTTCTCGCCGACATTTCCTATTTAAGCTTGAAATCCTCGACACAATCTCCTCAACTTGTTGAAAAGATTTGTTCGACAACCAGGGAGAGGAGATTGAAAAGATGTGGTTGCAACACCTCTTTTCTTTGTGTTCTGTCTCTGAGTTCTCTGCGTTCAGGTGCTACTTGTCTCTGAGTTCAGGTGCTACTTACTCCAGAAGCTTTTAATTTCAAAAAAAAAAAATCCATTCTATTAAATGCCAAAAGAATTAATCAGAATAATGTTAAAGCGCTGCTACGTGGAAGAAATAAATCTGGATTATTTGTAGCCAGACAGTTATTAGTGAGAGACCAGTTGGAAATAGCTACTAGTTAACATTTTAAGTCTTATTACTAGTTCAGTTTCAATAATGATATTTCACAGTAAAATGAGAAATAACAGCGTTTAATTGCACAAAATTGCAGATTGCTGCATACATGTGCTTCGGGATTACAAAGAACCCCTTTTTCACTTTTTAATGAAGTGATACGCTGTCTTGTACTGTTATTTAGCATTAATTTTTATTTAGTTTTTTTTTAACTTTGTTTTGTTCTATTTACTTGTTAATTTTATTTTTTTTTTTTTTTTTTGTACTATTTGTTTATTTATTTACGTTTTGGATGGGTCGTCAATGAAATAAAATACAAGATTAAACATTAAACTAAGCACTAAAAATTATAAAAATTGCAAAATTTAAAATACACATGAATTATAGTAAGTTCTGTAATATATTAAAAATAAATGACTTTAAACGGATTCTTGAAAACGTTGATTCAATGAATAAAATACTACTTGCAAAATTCTGTAATGGGGTTGTTTCCTACAGTCAAAAGTAGTACTTTTTGTCACTGAAATTGATAGAATAAGCAAAAAATAATAATAATAATAATAACATGGACCCATAAAATACTTTCATTTTCCTAACAGTTTTTTTTTAATTAATTTTTTTAAATGTCCAATTTTTCAAACAAGGCGTGGTCTTGATGACGTCACAAATGATGCTCTTTGGCGCATCTTTCTATCCCGTTTCCACGTTATGATAATCAACAAGCGAATTAAAATTGTGCTCTACGATTGCTACCAACCATATCGTTGCCAATACACGTGAGTAAAGATGTGAATTAAATATTTTGTTCTGTGAATGACAACACTGAACGGCATTTCATCATTTGTGATGTCATCGGCAGAAGTGTAAACAATGATAGCGTACCGATTTAAGTAATTTTTTAAAAATATTAAAGTTAAACAAATTATTCAAAAAATGGTCAGATCCTATGTTTTTAAGCATGCTCTTTCAGAGAAAAATACTGTTTAAATTTTGGAAACGACCCCATTACCAAAATTTCATTAATGCAACAATTTGCCTCTTTAGATCTATTAGTCGTAGTAGAATAGTATGCAGATCTCCCACGGTAAAAAGAACATGATCTTTGAGAACCTTACAAGTTGTCTTGATGCTTAAAGTTCAAACTTCTGAAGAAAAGTTTGGTTATATCTCCTTTAAGTTTTTAATACAGGATGGTTGAATCAAAAATGACGGCAATTTTGTTGAAAGTGTAGCGCCAAAGTTTCAATAGATATATCATTAATGAAATGAGGAATAAAGGAATAATCGCGTGAGTTTTACCAATTTTTATGAAAAAACATATTTCCGATTATGGATCCAGATTTGCTGGAGTCTAAGCTTTTGCGATCCGGATTTATGAGAGTCTACTGTAGTTTCTTTTTTCTTTTTTTTTCGCTTTGAAACTACACTACAATATGCACTTTAATTACATTTCGTGTTTGTAATAGAGTAACTTAAAAAAAAAAAAGTATTGATTTTTACTACTTAGCAAAGTTAAGAGAAAAAAACCAGTCACATTTTTCTTTTCAAATATAATCGAATTTTTACATAACAATCTGTACGGTGCAACTACATCATTATATTTTTTTCTAAGCGATAACAAATAATGAACATTTTCTTATCAATTAAATTTCAATAGAGAACCCCTAGAATATTTTGCAAGCGATAAAGATTTATAAATTTTTTTCTCAATTTTCCCCCACAAAAACACTTTTAGCGGAAAAGAAGGAAGGAAAATAATTATATTCTTACTAATTATGGAAACCACAATGCGTCAAATTAGGAAGACCAAAAAAAAAATCTGAAAAAAAAAAAAAGAGTTCCTTTGTTATATTGCCTCATTTCAAAAAGTTACTGCGGAAAAGACAAAGAAAAAATGCTTTTGTTGTTGTTTTTTATTCTAAGAGCCTAAAATGCTTCATAGATAAAAGACAAGGAAAGAAAATTCTTCTATTCTTATTTATTCCAAAAAAGTCACTTATAAAATTTACATTCTTATGCAGATACAATGTATTGTATGCTCCTGCTTTACGACTGAAAGTTCAATCTTCTTTGAAAATAAATTCCACTGCCTACTGAAACATTTCCCGACGAAGGCGTTCTTACTATCTTCTAAACCATCGTTTAAAATCCCTTTCACCCAACGACAATTCATTACTTCACGTCAGAAGTTTATACCATTAGTTCTTCCCTATCTAATGTGAAAAAGAAAACTTTTTGTGACAAATTCAACCAAATATCGAACTCCCTCTTCTTTGAAGAAGGACCTAGTTAAAAATTCTCGATGCGTTTCTCACTTCCTTTCATGTTTCGATCATTATCGAACCATTGTGGCCCATGTCTACTTGCCACGTTTTGATAAAAAAAATAACACGCTCATTTGAATTGTAAATTTTTTCCTTTGCTGCGTGGAATTTAGGCTTTTTAGTCGACAATGGAAAATATTTCCCAATACCGTAAATTACAAATTACTGTTAACGTTGTCTCATTTGCAGTACTGTCGTCTTTAGCAAGATAGTACCTCAGAAAGTTGACGATTATGTTGAACACTTTTCTAAATACTTGTTTAATACTTTTTACAACATTTTTTTTTTTTTTTTTTTTTGACTCAACACTAAAAAGTTTCATTATTTATTCTTTTCCAACTTAATCTAATATACTCTCCGTCATTATAAAAAAATTGCATCACCCGCGCCGCAAAGGAGATGAATTTCATCCCGACTGCATTCAATACACAGTCTAGCATTCCGTATCCCAGATGATTTGGGGACGTATTTCTGATTAAGAAGTTGCTGGGCTTCACTTTGTGCAAGGAACAGTAAACGCTCAGGTGTAACTTGGCATTTTGGAGGAGAAATTGCTTCCTACTATCCGGGATCACTTTACTTCAGTTCCAAACGTCATTTTCCAGGATGATTCTGCTTCGTGCCATAGGGTAAAACTGGTAGTAACAATTTAAAAACCTTTATCCTGCCATTAGACTTAAACTGACATGGGGTTAAGTAATTTTTTTCTCTTAACTCACACGCAGGTTCAGAAATGGAAAAATGAGCATGGGGTCAGCAATTTGCCTTGGCCCGGAAACAGTCCCGATCTACGTAAACAATTATCGGATTCCTGTTGTTAAATGTTAATTTCATAAGTTTTGCAGAATTTCACATACATTCATCGTTAATCGGTCGACCAAAACTTCTCACATAATCCCACTGTTGTGAAAATGCGAGGGTGATGCAGTTTTTTTTTTACCAGCAATGTACATTTAAATACTTGTGTATTGATTACTGATACTGATGGTTTTATGTTTCTGTTTGAGCATTTTGTTAGTAATTTCAGTATGATTTGCTTACAATCAATAACATTTGCTTAGAAAGCATTCCTTTCTTCTCGCTTTAAGGTAGGCGAACACCCTAATTTTCGAAAAAAAATCGATTTCAAGATTTTGAAAAACGCGGAGAGCTTCGGTGTTCTTCTTTCTAAATCCGCAATCGGTTTTTAAATCAGTGAATTATTGAGAAAACTAGAAGAAATTTATTAAACTCAATTGCACTACTTATAACTTAAATTTACTTTTTCTTTCTTAATTTTCTCATAACCAAGTTTCAAAATTTTTATTTACGCCAAGAGCTCTAGCGAAAAAAGTATTAACTCTAAAGCTTTAAAACTTTGCAAACATGGTAACTGAACACATTACTGTGATATGTGCATGCAATAAGTGGTTTTGAAATAATGATCAATTAAGCTTAAGACGGCAAAAAACACGTTTTAAATTTTCAAACATATACCCATAAAACCTGTTTATAGTTAATTATTTACAAATTGCAGGGTCATATCTCTCTGTGGTATCTCTCGAAGAGATAAGACACAAAACGTTTTTAAAATAATGGAAAAGTTAATGCACTGGAAGTTTTAAGTTAATGGTAGCTTTTTGCTAAAAATATGGCATTTTTATTTTAAAAAACCCCTATCAGATTTTTTTAAAAAATAAGTAGTCAAAATGTGTTATTTATGTCATTATTAATAGTATAAAGTTTCAGAAAGGTGCAATGAATATTGAACAAAAAAATATTTAGGGTGTTTGCTTACCTTAAATACCTTACTAGTTTAAAAAATAGAGTTTGTACACTATTAAGCCCCGTCCTATTGTATAAGGATTCTACCACCAGCACGCCGGAAAGATGAGTCCGCTGTCTAATAAATTTACTATTCATTAGCTCTAGAAGACACGAATGGTTTTATGCGACAACTAGTTGAAGAGTTGTTACAAAATGGGGCGTGGCTTAAGTGTGTTCGAACCTTGGATTATTGAAACTAAATTGGTACTGATTTAAGGAAGGAGGTAAGGAATGTTTAGTAACTAAATAATGTCGATTGACATCATAGTACCTTTAAATCCCTGAACAATAAATAAAATAATAAAATCAACTATTTCAATATTTACTACAAAAATACTAAAACTTAGCATCTAATTTGGGACAATTTTCAAAAATGCAGCGAATGACTTCTGAAAGAAGGAGTATAACCATATTGCCCGTGAAATGTAAATGCTTCATTGCTAAAAACAGTTTAAAAAAAAGAGGGTGGGGGGGGGGGGAGTGAGATTGAGTCCTCGTGCTTATGAGGGACGATCCATAGATATAGACCGAGCAGTGTGTGTGTTATGAGCTTTACCTAATAGCGTTGAAAAGTAGTGTAGTTGACGAAAACCTTGAATAAACCCTATCCATGTCTAACGCTAATGATTTTATGAATATTTATTGCAGTATAAACTTACATATTCAAGGATTTTACGCTTTTCTTATAAATACATGATTTGTAAAAAAAAAAAAAAAAAAAATATGCAGACATAATGTCCCTGAAATTAATGTTATTTCTTGAAATTTCATGCAAAAAAAACCCCCTGAAATTATTGTTTTTTTAATTGCTTAGCCTATTACTGTATTACAATAAAAGTTTCATTACTTAAGCTCTGTAAACATTTGAGTAAAATGTTCCCTTCTGATACCCCCCTCACTACAGACACAACACAATATTAAGCATGACGAAACATTTTATTAAGTTAAAAAATATTAAAAGCTCGAATTCCTTTTATTAATTTAGGTTTTGTTTAAAGTAGAAACAAATTAACATAATTTAAATTGAAAACTGGATGATTTTTCCACCTTTTGTACATAATCGATTTAACAATCAGAAAATATTTACCGGAAAGAATGCTTGACTTAGCATGTGTTGATAAAATCATTTTTGATTTGATTAATGAAAAGCTAGCTCAAAACCGCCTTAAAATGTTTAACATTGCCATCTACAAGAAAAATTCACTTTTTTTTTCATGCCTCAAAATTCTGCATCAATGGGGAAAAGAAAGATTTTCATCACAAATCCGAAAACAATGTGGAGTGTGTAAGTTTAATCTTTATTTATTTGCTTCATGAAATAAGAAAATAAAATAGTTTATCTAACGAGTGAGAATTTGAAGAACTTAAGAAATTTGATTGATTGATTAAATTTGCCCAAACTCAGAAAATTTCACTTTTTTAATGCAAAATAAAAGACACAAAAGATGTTTTTCATTTATTTTGTTTTGCAATTAAAAAGTGAAACAAATTCTACTTATGGCATATTACCCTAATAAAATATCAGATTAGCTATTGCCATTTTAATGTATTCTTCCTAAAATTTAGTTGCCAGTGCAAATCATTGTATTTCAATTATTTTTACACCTTCTCTAAATCATATGGTAGATATTAGATAAAATTTTGATGATATTTCGTTCTTTTTTTTTCCTTACATTTTCAGCATTAAGTGTTTAAAAAAAAACAAAGAATTGAATTGTTTCCTTCAGTCAAAAGAACTACTTTTAGCCACTGAAATTGATAGAATATACAAAAAAGTAACATGGAGAGAGGAAAACTTTCATTTGCTTAACGTTTAATTTTAACTAATTTTTTAAAATGTCCGATTTTTAAAATAAGGCGTGGTCTTTATGACGTCACAAATGATGTGCTTTGGCGCACCTGTCAACCGCGTTTTCACGTTATGATAATCAAGAAGCAAATTAAATATTGCGCTCTACGCTTGATATCAACCATATCGTTGCCAACACATGAGAGTAAAGAAGCGAATTAAATATTGTGCTCTATGAATGGCATTTCTTCATTTGTGATGTTATCGGCAGAAGCGCACTGATTAAAATCTTTTTTTTAATGTTAGACTTTGTCAAATTGTTTAAACAATGGTCAGATTCTATGTTTTTAAGCACGCTGTTTCAAAAAAAGAAAAAATACACTTTTAAAATTTTGGAAAGAATCCCATTGTTTCAATTATATAAACTGAGAGGGCAAGAAAAAAAAGCGCTGCATACGTACCAGTTTAAAATAAATACATTGATATCTTTTTCTTTTTTAGCTAAGGTTTTTCATCAACATGTAGAAGATATTTTGCTTTCCGATAAATGTTTTGATTCTCATAACATTTCCTGTTGAATTAGGCTTAACGGACGTCCCGGTTTGACCGGGACAGTCTTAGTTTTCAGACAAAATCCCGGTGTCCCGGCCGGGTTACTTCGAGTTCTGGAAAATGCTAAATTTGATTATATATGACCAAAAAAGTCTAAAAATTATCAACTGAAGGATTATTTAGGTTTTAGGTTTAAAATAATTACTCTGGTCATTTGAAACATTGACTAGTAAAATTAATATCGAATTAGCTTGTGAGGATTTTTACGACAAAATTAAAATTAAAAAAGGCTTTCTAAAAAACTAAAAACTTTCTAAAAGACTTTCTTTCTTTCCCTAGCCATGAAAAGTATATGTAAGTATAGTGTTCAAGTTTTTATTCCTCGTTCAAAGTGTTTCTTCTTACTAAAGTAACCTATAAATATTAACACATAGGATATAAAATGTTATAATTTATTTGCGTGTGCCAATTTTTATTAACCCTGGTTTAGGTTCACAATTAGTAACCATTTACTCATAGCGTTAAGGATTAAAAATCCTCTAAAACACTCTAAAAAACAACCTGAGTATCCTTCTGAATACTCAACACGCAGGGGGGGGGGGCATTCCGGTGTGCCGGTTGAATGTATATCAGAAATCAGGCAAATCTGCTGTTGATGGTATACGATAATATAGGCTCGTTTCGATTTGAACGCTTTTCCAAATCCAAGAAGCTTTTGTTTTTATAAAAGTAGAAGAAAAGCGTAAGAGTAAAGAGAACTGCATTAAAATTAAATTCAAGCGCAGCATGATTAATTAATTAGCCTCTTTAGTTGTGCTGTTTTAATTGGAAAGAATTCAAATAAGTTCCCTACTTGGATATTTTTTTTTCTTAAAAGATTGCAACGCAAGTATGCTTTATTTGATAACTTTAACGATGGAAAATAACTTTTTTTTTGCTTTAAAGGTAGCAAGAAAATGTTAGCAGAAGAAGTGTTTTTAATGTAGTTTTTAATGTTCACATATGAAAAATCGCGTTATGTTCAGTTCTTTTCTCGAAAAAGAAAGTACTCTACTTATTTTCAAACTTATACTTTAGAGAAATGATTCTCAACCAGTGGGCCGGCGGACTAGCACCAGTCAGCAGAAAAATTTGACCGATCCTCAAAGATTTTTGCTCATCCACGTCAATTAACGTTTTTTTTTTTTTTTAATTTTCGTTATTTTCTACGATTTTTCAACAATGTTTATTATTTACGTATATTTATTACGATAGTCACTTATCTTATTCTTAACATTTAAACCTTTTTTGTAACAGTTCTTTAACACCAGTGAAGTTTTGAAAGTTTTGATAATATATTTATTAATTCATTTATTGTAATTATTATTTGGTAAAAAAGGAAAAAAAAAACAAGCTTCGCAAAAGTTTTGTGTTTAGCGGTCCCTCAAGTCAAAAATGTTCATAATTTTCACATCTAAACTCACATTAAACAAAATTCTAGTTAACGTACCGAGACTCACCTCTTTTTAACCACCCGTTAATGCAGTGATTTAAGTTTTCTTTTTAATAACCTTTTTGCAGAAAAAAAAGAAAGAAAAAAAGAGAAAAAGTTAAAACATCTCAGGTCCTTGAACTTTTTTCAAAAGATTTTGCCAGTCCGCGGGTCATAAAAGATCGATAAACCAGCTCTAGAGTACGGGGTGCGGTAGATAAGTAATGAGACTGGCCGCCACGTGGTGCCGCAGTCGCTCGCAGTGGGGTCTCCACCGGCTGACATGATGGTGAGGTTCCAACTGGCCCAAACTGTCAAACACATCAAGATAAGCTTGTCACGGGGCGAACACCTTCCTCCTAATAAAGAGATCTGAAAGTCTGAGCCACTCCATCGCCATCTTTGGCCTCTGTCTAAAATAAACTTTTTTGGCGATCCCTAAATATCGATAAATGCCAATACATAGTGGAAGGATTTCTTGCCATGGAGGTAGGAATACAGGGGGGAACATGCGTGTTATCTCCTCCTATTGTCCAGTTAGAAGTACACTGTGAGTGAGTGGAGGCTATGTTGAGTGGTGAGAAAGGGGGAAAAGACTCGAAGACTCGTATTACTATGGCGAAAATTTCGCGTGTTTTACTTTTCTCGCTGAAATTGATAATGAAAGTATTTATTGCCCACATAGGAAATAAAAAAAAGGAAAACACAATTATATTTTAAGCTTTAAATTTCCAAATAATAAACTAATTGCATAATTAATGCCTTAAGTGAATTAAAATTATTTTAGTGACAAATTAATGATCAACTGATTATAAATGCTTTTTTTTTCAATGAAGCACACTGATTTTCCCATAGAGAAGGTTACAAAATTATCGAAATTATCAAAACTTTGCAGTTTATGTCCAGACTATAAAATTAGAATACAGCACAATGAAAAAAAACCAGCTAGAAACCAACAAGGATAAATAAAGGGAAAACATAAACGAAAAACTTATTTTGATAAAGTTACAAGAATGAGGTTAAAAATAAAATAAAAGTAGCAAACTTTAGATTAGTTCTTAAAAAAGCAATCCCGTGTAAATAAATGTTAAATAGCATAAAATTCTAAACAACTTCTTGAAAACCTATCCACCCAGTTCTTTGAATTTTGATGCTTTATTCTTTCTTTCTTTATTGTTATTATTCTAGAGGTACAGTCGAGTCCCGACTTACGCGAAGGATGCGTTCCAAGACTCCTCGCGTAAGTTGAAATTTCGCGTTGTGGAAAAGTATATGAAAAACATTTTTTAAAGCATACCAAATTCTTTTAGTCATTTATAAACACCCCTCAAACTGCTTTAAAAAAATTCCTTAACTACACAGCACAATTTCTTAAATAGAGAACTGAACTTTTACCGTATTTAAAGATAAAAAAAACTTTTATTCAACATGAAATATTTTAAATGCTCAAAATGAATGGAGATATAGACATAAAATAAAACAACACTGTACGCAAAGTATGTATTAATAATAAAATGCTGAACTATAATAGTACTGTATAGCAGATACAGTAATAATATTTATGAGTTAAAAAATGAAGATGATGATGTATGCTCCATGATCAAATCGTTATTCTCATCTAATGTATTTTTAAATACAGTTGCTTCGCCTTTTCTTTTATAACGTTTCCATTTGGGGCAACAGCCCCTCTTTCTTATCTCTTTAATCCACAATACAAGAGCTCCTTCTATATTAATATTTACTTTGCTAGACTGCTCTGCAAGCTTCAATATTGAAACTAAGTTATGAACTTTTACGGATATCTTTTTGTTTTGACTTTTAATTGTACGTATGGAAAATTCACTTATATTAATGTCGTGCTACCGTCGACGTTTTGTAGTTGTTCAAGTCTATCGAGAATCTAAGGCTTTTTTTTTTTTTTTTAATCAGAAACTTTCTTTTTCTTCCTATCTTCACAAACTTTAGATAAAGGTGCCACTGAGGTGCCAGAAATTTCATACACTTTAAGATTTAGAATGAAAAAAATGAATAAATGAAAGATGCTGAGTGGTTTTTTGATGCACTAACAACGCGATGCGTTGATTAGTTTGGTGTGAGAACTTTCGCTGTCAGTGATGCTTAAAGTGATGTAGTAACATTTACAAAATAAATATTTTGTAGCCGATAACGAAGCAGATACTTCCTTCTAAAATAATTCGTGTTGTGGACGAAAATTTCGCGTTAGCTCTAAAATTCGTTACTCGGAAAAAACTCGCGTTGTAGTTATTTCGCGTAAGTCCAATCGCGTTGTAGCGGGAGTCGACTGTACACGGAATACTTGGTATTCGGTATACTGTATATCGGCAGCCAAACCGATTATTTGTTTTGGCAGAGTAGGGGAATGTGGGGCGAAGTGAAATGGTTAAGCTGACTGAGCTTTTTCAAAATGAACAAATTGGAAATTTGTTTTGAAAATTACAGTACATGAAAGAACATTGTATTTTATAATAAAACGTGCACTGAAATGGTATTTTTTTTTATTTTCGTCGGTGAATTTTTACTTTCAAAAAAAAAAAAAGTGGAACAATTTCGCTTAATTTTTTCATGGGGCAAAGTGAAAAATGAAATATGTTTGAAATAAAATATTTTCTATTAGATTATAAAAAATATTTTTGATCTAAGGAATCAGTAAATAAAAGGTTGAATGAATAAATGAAAAGGTACTAAAAGAAATAAACGAATAATTAATTAAATAAATTAATTAATGTATGGGGAGAAATAAACGAGTGAGCAAAACAGTGAATGAATAAGAAAATAAGTGTATGAATGAATAAATAATTGAATTACTAAATTAAGGTATGTTAATAAAGTAATTAATAAAATGCGTAAAAGATTTGATAAATGATTGAATAATTAAACAAAATTAATTTTTCACTTTTCCCGCATGTACTTGTCTGACTGTGCAAAATAATTAAAATATTAATAGGCTTAATATTAACTAAATAAATGTTGCATCGAATATTAGGTCTCAATTAATATTTCAAATGATGATTACAAGAAATTTATCATTTAATAATACCTAGCATAATTTTCGACTTACAATAAAATATTACAATATGAGAATCATTTTTCGAAAATTGCTTGTGTTATCACATTCTATGATTTTCAGAGTTATTTTTTTCTTAGCTAGAATAGGCTAAATTTTTTACTACATAGTTAAAATATTACTAGATAGGTGGCACTAACAGCAGAGTAAATATTTCAGCATTTCACTTTGCCCTTCTTATTCACTTTGTCCCACATTCCCCTACTTCAACATTCAACAACCGCATAGTGAACAAATTTAAAACTTCGAAAATTCCCAAAGAAACTTTTTTTATGCAATGAATGAAAGTATCAGTATAATGCCATGTCACAATATTAATTGAAATTCTTACTTATTATTTTTTTCTCATTTAAATTAATTTAAATGTTTAAAAAAAATGCTTAGACCTTAAATTTAAATCTTGTTGCTTTTCAATGTTTATTAAATCTTCTGACACATTACATTGGTTTTACTATTATAAACAAATATGACACTATAAATAGAAAAAAAATCCATAATGTTAATTAGTAATAAATGTAAAACATTAATTTATTGCTAGTTTACATTAACTGCTACTTTTTTTACATAAAATCATGGATGTAATGTAAAAAGAAAAGCACTTGCAGTTTAAATTTTGTAGCATTTTAATTTCTAATTTTTACACCTTATGAAATATTAAATATTGATTAAATACACAATCTGTTAAGAATTAGTCTTTGTAATCAAAGTTTAATTTGAACTTAATAACAAAAAATGAAAGCATTTGACAATGTTTCAAACTTCATTTCACAATTTTATCGATAGAATTGCTTATAAGTTACCGATGAGTAGTAGCAAATCACCTCAATAAATTCTAATTTGTAATGATATTTTAAGCAACTGGGGTTTGTATTTAAGTAAGTAAGATAAATGCAGGATTATTTAGGACACAAATATATATTATGACACAGCAAATTAATTCTTTTCAATTATTTTAAAGCATGGGATTTAAAAGTATTCTTACTTATAAAATCCAAACCATTGAAAAATTTGATATTCAAGTTTAGTTTCTAACGTTGTATGCATCTTAATTTAGCAATGAAATACAACGCTAAATTTTCATAAAAAGGAATTAGTATTTCAATCTATGTTTTGAGGTTTTCCCCCTTCCCATTAGGGGGAGTGGATTGAAAAAAAATAATAATAAATAAAT
Source organism: Uloborus diversus (assembly GCF_026930045.1). Classification (NCBI taxonomy): domain Eukaryota; kingdom Metazoa; phylum Arthropoda; class Arachnida; order Araneae; family Uloboridae; genus Uloborus; species Uloborus diversus. The sequence goes on along the minus strand of NC_072734.1, from coordinate 121,010,144 downwards.
AGATTTAAAAAAATCTAGGAGTCGGAGTCGGCCATTTTCCCTCCGACTCCGCAGCCCTGGTTCAAGCGAACCTTTTGAAAGCGATTTGTCAAAAATCGCTTTTGAAAAATGCGATTAGTAACAGATTTTTTTTTTAATACTGAGTATGCACTTTTCATAATGCACTCAAAAGGACAAAATAGCTTTTCCGGGTCAGAAAAGACAATTTAAGTATCCATGTAGTTTTCCACTATTCTAAGAAAAAGGCTTCACAAACGAAGAGAAGTACGGCTCAAGTCATGTAGAGAATGTTTTATTATTTTCTAGCTTGCAATCATAAATTTGAGGGTTGAAACATGCATATTTTTCTTAATGGGAAAGTTTGATTTGAAATGACTTGAGCGCGCTTTTCTTCGTTAGTTAAGTCTTTTTCTTGGAATAATTGAAAACTACAGGAATACTTTGTCCTTTCTTATATAATAGCCCTTCTGAACCAAAAAAAGTTTTTTTGTCCTTTTGAGTTCATCATGTGAAGTGCTTAGTATTTTTCAAAAAAAAAACCGTTATTTTGAAGATTTTTGTTTTTAAACAAAAATTTTATTTAGCGTTAAGTTGTACCTTAAGATTAAACAAATCATTTTGTGAAATTCCGAAGCCTCGAAGTTAGCTGAGATATAAGCAAAAGAATGGCTCACAACATATGTTTTGTGATAAAGAACCTAATATGTCTCTTTACTTAGCCCTGTTATCGATTATTGGCATGGATGAGGATAAAAACTCTAAAAAAGCAACGATAGTGAATAAATTTCATTCTTGCTCCAGTGAAGCCTTGATTCAAAATAGTCATTATGATTACTATTAACAATACTGTTGCAAGGCAACAAAATTTGTAAGAATGGGTTTTATATTCAAATATTTAATGGGGAAAGTGCATGAAATTTGCTGTTTTCCATCGTAACCGAAAAAATAATTTTATTTTAGAATTTTAATTTTTCAGCGTTAAGCTGTACCTTTAAATTAAGCAAATCATTAAGTGAAATCCCAAAATCACAAAGTGGTTTAGTAGCTGAGATATAAGCAAAAGCAGGCCTCAGATTTTTCCATGGCAACCAGGCCAAGTAATAAAAGTGCTTAATAAAAATGGGGATTATTTATCCAATTTTTAATTTAAATACGCTGGAATTTGTTGCTTGAAATTTGATGATGTTGCTAAAAACATAAGTTTTAACATACTTTTTGTGTATTTCCTGAAAATAATTGAACTCAGCGAGCATGACCAGTTTTAGTTTTTAGTATGGCCCTGGCCCGTAACTTAGGGGCGTGCACAGGGCGGGGGGGGGGACTCGAAATTTTTAAAAGGGGGGTTGAAATATATTTAGCACCATAGGAATTAACAATATGGAAGGGGGGGACCGTAAAAGTCATGTGTGACGGACCCAAAAATTTCTGTGTTTGGCGCAACCATTACTAAGCTAGAGTGACCATAACTGATAACTGGTCAAACCAGTGCATTTCAATTTATGTCAAAAAAAATGTATGAATCGTTTTTGAAAATGAATAAAAATTTCACAGCTCTAAGAGTGCAGAGCTCTAACACCATGAGAATTAGTTTTTACCAAGAACCAGAACTATAACATCACAGTTCAAAAACAATCTAAGTTAAAAAAAAAAAACCCTAAACCATGCTCATAGTTAGTCATTTAATGTAACGCAATTCTCCTGATTTTTTCATTTTTATTTTGTCTATTACAGTAGGCGCCGCTTAATGTGATCACGGTTAATGTTATCATTCGCTTAATGTTATCAGAATCACGAAGTCCCGGAACACTTGTATGTTAACACACGTTAAAAAAGTCGGATATTGTAATCAGCGACTTCGTTTATTGTTATCACTTTTTCATAAACTTTCAATTTTTCCCCGTTATTGTTCCTCAATTAACAGAAATACATAGGCAAACCCTGACGAGACTAACTTTCTGGGTAGCATTTTGCGGTTTTCAATAGCAGTTCAAAATTTTTCTTGGAAGGAAGCTACAGAAAGTTCGTCCCCAGTGACCACAGACTTCCTCTAAGAAAACTTTCTTTTGCACCTAAAAAAATTCAGTCGCTGACATGACATTGATGTAGGACCTCCATTGTTGCCATTGCTTTGTAAACTATTAAAGAATTGTGTCGAGATTGAAAACAAAGCGAAGTTAAATTAAAATTTAAACAACAAGCAAAACCATGCTGGAAAAGATAGAAAAGCTGAATGTGATTTGAAACTGGTTTACGAATGTCATGGAAAACGGTCATATTTTACTTCACCTATTACTATGTGATTAAAAATTGCATAATTTAGCTTTAACTTTTTATAATTCAGATATTTCCATTCTGTGAATTTGATAACTTATGATTTGAAAGTGCGTTTTGTTGAGTCACTGTGATTTTAATTTGAGGCTTTCAAAATAAATGCTCCTTAATTGGAAAAAAATTATTTTGTGTCTCCTGGATTCTTTTCGGTCATTTTTATCAAATTATGTTTGTCCCAAAGTGATCACATTAAGCGGCGCCTACTGTATATGCTAATAATGACTTCTCCGAAAGTGGAAGCTGAAGCTGCTTTAATGAGTGGGAGAGAGAGAGTGTTTTGTTTGAAAAAAGTTACTATATGTTTGAAAAAAAAAAAAAAAAAAAGGCATTTGAACCTATGCACCCCACCAATTTTTGCCCTTGTGCAAAAATATAAATAAAATTATTGAGGTTCATACAATGTAAGTGCGGCTTACTGAACGCTTGTGTTTATAAATTAATATGAGTTGTAAACTTCTTTCTGCCCATTCTACAAAAAAGTACAATACATTTTTTTTTAAGATCATTTTTTCTTTTTACTGAATTTTTTAAAAAAGTCAAACACAAATGAGGGACTTTTGCAGGGGTGTTCATCTTCAAACGCACAAGTATTCTCTGCTGCATTCAAACGTGAATAGTTTGATCCGATCGGCTAATAATGCTGAACTTTATTTGGAACTTAGAAGCATATGCGATGAGAAACGCGGTTTTCGAGATGAAAATATATTTTAAATTTAGTTGGCAAAGTCGTCAAATACGACCCCCCCCCCCCTTCTCCCCCGCTGAATTTTGCTTAAATGCACAACTGATTATGTGCATAATACTAATTATCAATTATTACAAACTAATTATCAATTATTTACGACTATTATTCAGAAAAATTTAGAGAAAATAGCTTCCAAGTTCCTGATCAATCATTCAATGAACGCTAAAATTAGCTATTTTAAACAAGCGATTATTTGCTCTTTTTTAACAAAATATTATTTATCGGTGTAATAAAGTAGATTATTATTTAAATTAGCATTTGATTTTTTAGTTTGAACAAATAATTAATAAAGTCATTATACTTAATTTTTCAGTTGAAAATAAACTATAAATGTTTATTATTTTCCTTAGAATTAATTAATATTTTATTACTAGGGTGTTTTTTTAATTAATTGAAGACGCCGATTTTCCCTGGAACTGGATGCCTGAGCCGAATGTTATTTCCAGTCTGCTACCCTGACGGTTGCTTTCAATGAACTTTCCCATTTTGCATAGGGACGTGCAACTAGTTTCACCACGTGGAACTTTTCAAAAGGACCCCCCCCCCCCCCCCCGAATCCCGAATGGTGCTATCCCGGTTGCTCTCTTCTATACCACGTTGAACTTTTCAATGGCAACCCACGCCCTGAACCCCGAATGGTGCTAAAAATCGCGCCAAGCTAAGGCGCCAGATTGTTAAGCTTAGAAATTTACTCTTGAAAACAGCCTTGAATGTCCGAGCACCTAAGCCCCTCCCTTCAAACCCTACGTAGAGTTGGAAGACACCCGATTGGTCAATCGTGTTTCCGGTCAGTTGGGCGGAAGCCCCCCGTGGAGAAATTTTGAACCAAATGGGAGAACACCGACATGGTGGTGGAGTGATCTGAGCTAACAATAGAACCGGTTCGCAATCGCGTCGGAACTCTGGCGCAGTGAGGGTCGAGTTTCGTGTAAACGTTGTTTGCGTGCTCGTGACACTTGGGAAAACGCCGAAGAAGGATTGCTCGATAGAACAGCGGTATGCAATCAAATTTTGCTTTCGCTTGGGCAAAACGAGGTCTCCGTGAATAAATGTTCTGTCCACCAAATTGTTACCTAAGATTTGATGATGAGGAAAGTTTGCGCAAAATTGGTTCCCCCAGTGCTCACCGCCGAACAAAAGCAACGACGAGTGGACGTTTGCCTGATACGTGTCCTCCTGACTTCTTTCTATTCCCGAAGGTAAAAAGAAGCTTGAAGGCTCATCGTTTCAATAATATTCTGGACATCCAACGTGCTGTCACGAAGGCACTAACTGGGATTACTCCAGCGGATTACAGTGGGGCCTACGAAGCTTGGAAAACGCGCTGGCAGCGATGTGTCGACGCCCAAGGCGACTACTTCGAAGAATATTAACGTTTGTACAAATCTTATCAATACATTTGTTTTTCTAGACTGAGTCTCATTACTTATCTACCACACCCTGTATAATTGCCCGAAGCGCAAAAACCGTATCTGCATATGAGTTCAATACGAGAAATTGCCGTTAAAGTTGTGTACCACCAACTTTAACGGCAATAACCAAGTATTTGATACGGATGCATTCATAAATGACTATAAAATATTGTATTTAGGCAAAATATGTGACAAAAAAATCACTTGATGACTGTAACTCAATTTTGATAAAAAGTGCAGATACGACTCTTGTGTTTAGCATAGCAATATAAGCAATTAGCCATTTCGAAGAAGCGTCGAGTCAACTTGCTTTAAATCTACATCTTAATCCCGCTGCTTTACGTCATCTAAAGTGTTCTTCGACTTATTACTACAAGTTATGTTACACAGGTGGGTTTAACAATACAAATACAAATGTGACGACCAGCAACAGGCTCTGGGCCAGCTAGGCCGGACCTAGTCAATTTAATAGTCCCCAATGAAGATCAATGGCCCTCTTAAAGCTATTCACCCCTTGCTCAGTACCGCCTCTTCAGGTAAGTCGTTTCAAGTGCCCACGTCCCTACTAAAGTAGTAGTTTTTCCTGATTTCTAGGTTAGCCTAAGATTTGAATAGCTTAAACCAATGACCCCTCGTCCTGTTTTCCGTGCAAAAACTTAATCCATTGCCATCTTTCATTTTGAGAAATTCAAACAACTGAATCATGTCTCCTCTGACTCTCCTTTGCTCTATACATATTAAGTCTGGATCTAATTTAAATCTTAAAGTCTCCTTGCTAGTCTAGTTATCCTTCTTTGAACCTTTTCCAATACAGAAATATCTTTCTTCAGATAAGGCGACCAAAACTGAACAGCATACTCCAAATGAGGTCTTACTAAACTCCTATATAAAGGCAGAAGAACCTTCTTAGATTTCGCTGTGTTCTAAATGCGGGATGAATAAATTTTTGAGGTACCAGCTTGCAAAATAAATTGCCTGTACGTACTTTAAGAGTTACTTGCAACCCCGTCATCAATGCTTAAGATGTGAGGTTCAGTATGTAAATAATCCTAGAAGCTCGCATTTTGTGCGTTGATAAAGTAGCTGTCAGTAACGCAGAAACACGTGTATGTGTTGCCGCTAAAACTCGAAAGACGATAGTACGCGCCTTGCCTAGCTATTCTTTAGATTAACTAATTAGCCCAGTTAACTAGCAGAAGGAAAATTATGTCGCAAATTTTAGCTTTGTAGTGCACCCATGAACAGTTTTTGTATCGTTTAAGTTCAAAAGATTTTTTTAAAAGTTAAAATTCAAAAACATTCTGAATAATTCAAAAATGTTTGTTAACCGAACTAGAATGAGAGTGAAATGCTTAAACTTTGCCATCAGATTGGCTGCGAAGTATTAACGGGAACGGCAATAAAATAAAAAGAATTTTGGCTCCAAGCTTTAATTTTACATTTTCAGGGACATTACTTCCATTTCAATTTCAAAAGACACAGTTCTCAATTTTAGCTATATTTGCTACAACCATAAACAAATAATAAGGTCAAACCTTTGATAAAATTGAAGCATTATTGCGACGTTCAATGTTTTCAAAAGGATGATGAGTTTGTACAATGAGTTAAAAAAAACTACCTTCAGTCAATAAAATTGATCGAATAAGCGAAAAAATAACAGGAATGCAGATTTTTTTTTATTATTATTTTCCCAATAGTTATTCTTTATCTATTTTTTATGTCCAAATTTGGAAAAAAGGCTTGTCCTTCGTGACGTTAAAAGTGATGTACTTTGGCACGCTACTCCATTAGCGCGTTCAATGTTTACGCATTGTTTAAAAAAAATGCCACCAAGCAGTAAATATTAATAACAATTATAACGAGAATTTTGAATGCAGGCTTTTCTGAAGCAAACAGCAATTTATTACAATTATGCTATATAATATTTTTATTTAATGCCAATTATTATCAGATGCCAATAATTATCTTTGTTTAATGCCAAAATATTGTGCTCTGCGCTAATGGCATCAGTAAATAGCCTTTTTTCACTTGTGATGTCATGAGCAGAAGCGTAAAAATGAAATTAAATCTGCACACCCCTTGAATCATTTTTCTTTTTAATGTTAAACTTATTATTCAACTTAAATTATATGAAAAATGGTTAAATCCAATGTTCTTAAGCATGCTCTTTCAGATAAAGAAATGCCTTTTAAAATTTCGGAAAAAAACCCAATTATATATGATTGTTTGAAACTTTATATTTTTAATGGCAATGGTCAAAGCAATTAACTCAATAGAAGTAGAATTTTTGCGAAGAATATTCTTTATATAGAGAACTTTTACGAATAAACTGGATTGTACTGTAACATTTCATTCTTTTATTTTGAGAACAACATACGAACTAAAATTTGAGAAAACATCATCATTGTTTAGTACTGTAAGTAGAACATATAAAATTGTATCTTCTCAAAAATATGAGTACAATCAACTAATGATAAGAGCAAAAAGAAAAATGTTGGGAGCATGAAAATTGATACATGTTTTCCTCAAACTTTCAGCAACGGTTACGGTCAAATTTCGACCACTGAGAGAACACCAGTCTTTATATATTAATACATGGAGGAAAAACTGTGTACCTATTTTTCTCTTCTGATTATCAACCGATTTTCTGTATTCTTTTCTGTTGATAGCAATTGCCACTCTAAGTGATTTAAGAAATTTTGAAACAACAACTGATTGCCAATGGGGTTTTTTTCATCAGGCAAAAGCACTACTTCTAGTCACTGAAGTTGATGGAATGAGCAAAAAAAAAAAAAAAGTGGACGGAGCAAGAACTTTTGTTTTCAAAACGCTTAATTTTTAATTATTTTTTTTAACTGTCCGATTCTTTAAATAAGGCGTAGTCTTTATGATGTCACAAGTGAACTCTCGTGAGCTACTCCACTGGCACGCTGAATGTTTAGGCTTGATGTCTACCACGTTTCCACGGCATGGTAATTAAGAAGTCAATTCTTGCTATCAACCGTATCGTTGCCAGTTCATGTGAGTACCGAAGCGAATTAAATATCGTTCTGTGCGTAATAGGCATCAGTGAATGGCATTTCATCACTTGTGATGTCATGTGCAAAAGCGAAAAAATGAAATTGAATCTGCGCACTGATTAAAATAATTGTTAAAAAACTTTAAACTTTGTGAAATTATTTTAAAAATGGTCAAATCCCATGTTTTTCAGAAAAAAAAAACATTTAAAATTTTGAAAACGACCCCATTAGCATAAATATTAATTTAAAACATTTTCCGCCCTAAATGACTCTTTCTTTGTGTAGTACGAACTTTATGTCAAAGGCACAAAAAGAGCAGGTGTTGGAGATAAATATAATTTTCTGCGAAGGAGAAAGAAAGAATGAGAGACAAAACATTCGAATTACACTCATGTACTTGCCTCGGTTGACTTTAAGATATATTTCGCTTTCATCCATTCTGTATTCGATAGCAATGTAGTAATCTTTATCTTTATACTAGCTGAGATGCATGGACTACCTCGAAAAAAAAGTTGTGTCAAGTAAAGTGACGCATGTTCAACAATCATGCTTCGATAAAGGAATAATAAATAAAATCAAATTTGCCGCCAACGTGTAGAAAAGAACAGTTTTATTAATTAGAATTTAAACTTAGCCCTATTAGGTTTTTGTTTTTGAGAAACCGCCAACGAAATCAAATTGTTATAAATGCCAATGTAAGGATTTACTTGAAGCGAATGGCTGAAAAAGTAGGGATCACCGTAAAAATAAAAAAAATAAATAAAAATAAATATAAAAAAAAAAAAAAAAATAAAAAAAACTTTTTAGGAAAAATTTGCATGTCATTAGCTACAAAAGGGTGTAAGTAACAATAACTTTTCCTGGTTTGTCTAAACCCTTTAAGGGACCATTTTGAAACTCGGAACTTAAGTTGGCCTACCTAAACACTGAACTGAAAAAAAAAGCGAAATAATAAAACATATTTGCCCAAAAATTGGGATTGAAGATAAGTACCTACTTTTGCAGCTACACACTTCACTTAACAAAAAAACAAAGTTTAATTTCTTTCCCTATAACAGACTTTACGTTTTGGGGAATAAATTTTTAAGCAGCTTTTTTCCTCGAATGAAAAATAACAAATATTCAACAGACATCCGATCGATCGACTGACATTGGGCACTTTGCTGTTGAATTTCTTTCTGGGAAATACGTCGAAAGATTCATCACATTTTTTTTTTTTTTTTGGCAGTCTTTTAGATTTTAGCTTTTTTTTTTCATTAACTTTTATAAGTTCAATACTGTGCTATACAGGTCTAACAGAGCTCCCCAATTGGGGCTATGCGGTGACAATTCCAAAACAATTTTCAAAACTTCTCGATTTCCTGAATTTCTAAGCAAATATTTTTACTTCTGCTATTAATGATTAAAGTTGACTTTCCAATTTTGAAGCCACATTAGAATTTTATTAGTAAGAACAGCAATTATGAAAATAATAAAGACACGCCGATTCGCTAAATAATGTGTCATGCGTCATTTTGACGAGCAAACGCAAACTATTTGTTTCAAATGCATTAGCACAGTTTTGTGCTAATATTAAGCAAAAGTTTTATGTGTTTAAGGTGGTTCAATTCAGTCAGAAAAAAAAACTAGGTGCACAGTTAAAAACTATTTAAAAATTAGTGTAGCCCATGTTTGGCAAAAGTGGCCAATTTGGGGATTTTGTTATAGCACATAATAGTAATTTAATTAATATTTCTCCGATACGCGAACAATTAATTAAACGAGAGTGCGTTTTTCGTCAGATATTCATACAGAAGTATTAGTGCATCTGAGATCAAGCGGTGAAAAAAATAGCTTTTTTTAGAGAGTTTTATATATGCATTGAATCAAATACAAGGTGCTTATTCTTTTGTGGTATGTCCATCTCGAAGCTTTCTCTTATAACTACTATCTGATATGATTTGGATTTAACAGGTAATCGCACATATAATTGCTACTACCAAATTATGCTATTCGCAAAAACAGGAAGATTTCGATCATTGGGAAATCGGTGATCTTTATTCATTGGTGCCAAATTTTGAGCACCAATGCCTGCGTTAGGAATGTATTTCCTTTGTATGCACAGTGGGGGAGTATTTATTTGCATAGGGTTATCATAAAGCAACAGGGTTACAAAATGTAAATAACAAGCAAAAATTTAACCACCGCACCATTTTCCAATCATCGAATGATCCATATAAAAGCAAACTCAAAGAGCAAAAACTGAAAATAATTTCAAGAGCCTTGCTTACTTTAACAACAAATACATTACTTCTTATCGAATGGAAGATTACAACAAATAAAATTTTCAAATCGTTGTGATTTTTTCATCAATGTGTAACAATGGATTTTTCCATTCACTTGACAATAATTAAACCTTAGACAGCTTTTCTTGAGCAGATGATTTTTAATGTGATTAATCTTTTACACTAATACTTTAATTAAGCTACTTGTATTTACACAAAAAATGACAAAAATCAGCCCCTATTTGAGTGATTAGGGCCAAACTAAATCTGTGCCTGTTTTGGGGGTAGGTTTTTACTTATTCCAATTTTTATAAAAAACGCAAAATTACTTCTTGAGATATAGCACTCGCAAAAAAACAAGAAAGAACATCTGATTGCAATACCCCATTTTGAGCTATTGGCGCCAAAATCGAATAAGCTCTTGTACCCTCTTCTAAGGTCTACCTGTCAATCAGTTTTTGTTTCATTCTATTTATTACCTCTGGCGATATAACAGAAGGTTTCGAGTAAAAACATTTGATTTCTCCACCGCCATTGGAGCTATTGGCATCAAAATTGAATCAGCACCTGCACTTTCTAAAGATAACACATGGACCAAATTTTATTTAAATCTGCACTTTCCTTTATGACATATAGCAAGCAGGCATAACGAAGAAAAAACGATTGCCCCTTCCCTTTCCCTTGAAAGAATTGGCGCCAAAAGCTAATGGGTTCCAATTTACATAGGGCTACATATGTTTACCACCAAATTTCGTTCCATTTCATGAAATAATTTTTTCTCTAGAGCGACAGCAAAAACCGGTCTCACACAGACATTTTTCAAAATGGTTTAAATGAACTCAGCATACCTCAAAACGTGCAAATCCGTCAAAAATCGAAAATTTTCATGGATCTTTTTTTTTTAACATTAGATATAGAAGAAGCAAGTAAAAATTAAAAGATGCTCACTATTTCCAACATGGATGAAATAATAACTACACTTTAAACTTCAAAATGCAAGATACTTTTTCGCTTAGAACAAGCGTACCTCAATTGCCTGTCATTCTTGGAAGCATATCCAACATCCATGCTCTTAGTCAGCCCTATTTAAAAGAGCGTCACACAAATGTGCATTGCGAATTATCATTCACATTAAATTTTAATATTTCTCCCATTTTAATTAAGTTTTTGCAATGCTTTTTTTTTAAATATTGTGATTATTTTATGTTATTTTCAAAATTATGTTATAATATACTTTTAATTTGGCGATTAAACATTTGGGACGCGTTAACTTCTTCATTTCACTGCTTTTCGTGATTTTGGACTTTGTATTACAATAACATATTTATATGTATAACATAGATACATATATTCCCCTAAATCCGACCAACATTTATTTATATATAGTTGAATTGAAAAAGAAAGACAAAATGAACACAGTCGGATTAAAAGGCTAAAAGGAAAAAAAAATTGCAAGGTATCCGTTTAAACTGTTGGAGTCGAACAACATAGCAATAATGTTTAAAAAAAAATAAATTAAAAAAAACCCCCCACATATTTTACAGACTAGAAACGGGGGAAAAGAGAAAGATATATTGCAGCCTTAAGAATCAGATAAGTTTTAGAATTCATTTATAACGGGTGTCCCAAAATTAAAGCTAAATTTGAATTTGGCGCCATTTTGGCAGTAAATTGTTGACAACTCTGAAAAAGTAACAATTCGATAGCTGAGAGTATAAAGTTAGAATAACTTGAGTGCTATACGATATAACAACGTTTTTTCATTTTTGAACAGTATTTCAAAAGTAATGAAAGTTGAGGTTGGTCAAGCAGCAACTGTTAGTGTTGCTCCACATTACATGATAACACAGCTCTTTCTGCCGAAATTGAATGCTATTGATGTGATGAATATGTGGTTTTAACAAGACGGTGAAATATGCCATACAGCCAGTGAAACAACTCAATGACTGCAGGAGACATTTCCTGGTCATGTGATCTCTCTTTTAGATGGATCCCAGAGATCGTTTCAAATACTGTTCAAAAATGGAAACTTGTTGTTGTATTGTATAACGCTCCATTTTTACTAACCCTAAACTCTTAGCCGTCATTTTTTTTTTCAGGGTTGTCAACAATTTACTGCCAAAATGGCGCAAATTCAAATTCTTAATAATTTTAGGACACCCGTTATATACCTTATTTATGACAGTTTGCAAAGGGTATCGAACAAAAAATACGAATTATTTTATAACTAATGCAGTAAAACCAAAAAATCTGATAAGAAAATCTATTTTTGTTTAATATGTATCTAAGGGCTTAATATGTCCACACACACAGATAATTCGAAAAAAAAATAAAATGCATAAAGAATAGAACTTTGGTAGAACCACTTTCCGAGAAAAATGCGTTTACTCAAACACTGTTTACGCAACGTTTACATCACTAAAGCTTTCAAATTGAGGAAAAAACTCAATTTCCGACAAGTTAATCCATTCTTGGTTCAGAAAGTCTGTTACATTTTTAGCTAAACCAATTTTTTCACAAAGAAGCAGCTGTTAATTCTAAGGTTTATCGAAACAGGAATTTTAATTTTCATCCATCGCTTTAAAGTGGAAAGCGCAGTTGAGTGCAACCGAAAACGATTAAAAAATCGCTTTCACGGGAAGAACAATTTTTAAAATAGAGTTATGCAATGCATGAGAAACTCTGTAATCGTTACAGTGTTGTGAGGTTTATAAAATAATTGAACAAGCATTCTTCTTCTTATTATTTTTTTCGACAGACCTTGAATGGTTTCCACCAAGAAAGAAAAATATCAATTTTTCGTACCGCAATTTAATTATAACAGGAGAACTGAACGATTTTTAAGCAAAAAGTAATCATAGATTATACTTTTTCACAATGTCTATATTAACTTGGTTTGGTGTGTTCGGGTCAAACCTTGCAACTCAATTTTCACCCATTTTCTGTGAGTGGATTCTTTTGAAATTTTGTATGCAACACAATTCCCAGTGATAATGCAATACTCCATTGTCTAATTAATTAACTATTTACTATCAATTTGTTCCATTTTTATTATGTTGACTTGATGTATGTTTGTACGGCAACCGCATCCTGCTAACTGCCAACCAAGTCTTCAATCAATCGAATTCGAAGTTAATTTTTCATTGCACTTATCCGATTCCCAATGGATTTAATCTGTTTAAAGTCGAACAAGTTAAATTTAATCATATACTGTTTGACCATGGATTGAATGTAATTTGGCAATCAGCCAAGTAATGACGATTCCATCTGAATGAATCTAGCAGGGTAGAATGGGAAATAACAATGGAATTTTGATGCACGCGTTTTATAATGTCACTAGTGCCTTATTCATTTATTGCGTTCTCTAAAATGAAATAAGGGGAAACAAAAAAAGTTTCCATGGAAACAACAAAAAGAAAATAAAATATTTTCATTTCTTTCAGGAACGTAAGGCAAAATGGTAAGCACAAAACTTTGTTGTAAATAAATAAATCAATTAGTTTTTGCCGTGAGAATATAAATCGATTATACTTTAGATTTGAAAAATGTTGCTGTGAGCAAATTTTCATTTTTCCAAAACTAAGGCTAAATAATAGACAGGCAAAAGTACACATATGAAACAAACCAACATCCCTATAAACTAACAGATACGTCCATTTCCGCCTATAAACCGGACATTAGTCTTTCCATGTAATCGATGGTTAAACAGAAATAAACTAGAATGACTTCTACCCCTGAAATTTTATTTCAGTGTAAATTCTTATGAGAAAAATAAATGACAGAAAAATTATTTTTAATGAATGAATGAGCAAGCAAATCAATTAAGGGTCGAATGAAAGAATAAACCAGTGATCGAATGAATATACGAACTGAATGAGTGAATAAATGATTAAATAAATAAATAAATGAGTGAATTATTAACGGAAGAACTAACTGATTGTTGAACAGATTCCTGGATGAAATGAATCAGTAATTGATTGATTGATACATTGAATTCATTGATTGAACAAGTTTATTGGTAAAATAATGGATGTAAAAAACAATTTAATGTTTATTGATTAATTTAGCAATTGAACGCAACGATGGGTTTAATAATTGGTTGATTGTTTGGTAGAATATCGCATTAGTAATTGATATAATTGTTAAATGATAAATGGTTGATTGAATTAATAAATGTTGACCGACTGACTAGTTGACTGGTTAAATGAAAGCGTTAAACGAGCTATTTAATAGTTAATGTATTGGTTGCAAAATTAGGGAACAAATAAGATGGTTGGTAAATGAATGAATGGAATGTTAATTCATAGAACAATCGCTCAATCTACTCATTTAATAAATTATCAATTCGGGTATTTTTTCATTCATTTTGATAGTTAATCCAGCACTTGTTCAACCAATAAATCAGACACTCATTTGTTCATCTAAGCGATTCCTTCATTTATGTCTTCAATCATTCGGAAATTTGTTATTTTAATGAATGAACCCTCTAATTACTTAATCATTTAAACATTCGTTCAGTTATTAAATCATTCATTCATAAAACTTATCAAATACTCATTCTACATTGTCGAAGAGTTTTTTTTACCAACGGAAATGCAGTGATTTTATAAAGAAATTTTGATTATTAAGCTGTCTTAGAGATTTAACTGGGATATTAGCTTCGAGCTTGTCATTCAATCCAAACAGTTGGGGATTTTACTTTCAAAACGGATTATATCCATTTTTGGAGAGAAAAAACAATTGTTTTTTTTAAAATAATCTCTAATATAAGCATTATCTACCCATGAATTTTCTTTTCTCGAAGTGTTTTATATCTACTATTAAAAAATGCGTAAACATTGGTTTTAACACCGAAATGGTGTACATCCATCCCCTTATTTCTCGCCAGGTCTTTTACAGCAAGTGGAACCTATCCCTTATTTGCCAGTACCCATTCATTCATTTTCATATCAAAAGGGCACATATGCAAATTTTAATTTGTCACTTCTAACTCAAAAGTAGTTCACAAATAAAATAGCAGAGCGAAGCACTGGCTGAGCATTTTCAATCAAGCATGATACCAGTCCGTATTAAGAGATTGCAGCACCTTGCGCCTTGTGCAAGCATTCTATCAGTTAGGCAAGCACGACCTCAAATTGTGATTACTAAATTAGTAATATTTTTTTACTATTAAATAATTAATATTGCTATTAAATTTGATTAATTAATGATTAAATTGTGATAAACTGAAATTTTGATTGTGATAAAATTGTGATATATTAATACCTACAACGTTGTTATTTGAATCGGCTTGGGTGGTTTTATTTTTCACACATAATTGGATCGAAGGGACTTTTTTTTTTTTGAAATGTTCAATGAAAGAAATAAGTAAAGTAGAGCAAAAAAATAAGTTGTACTAAAACTGTTGAATTTTTGTTTCAATCTAATAAAGTTTATTTCTAAAAAAAATGCGTGTCTTTTTGCAAAAGGGATGATATCCACTATTTTACTCCACAAAGGTATGTATCCAAAATAAAATTGGAATTTAGGTCTGGTAAAATAGAAGAAAAATTACTAAACTTATGCCAATAATCACTTGTTATTCTACCAAAACATTGTGAGACATTCGAAATTCTAACAGTTAGTGTTTGTAAGTCAAACTTTTTTTTTTTTTTTCGTTTTGCCAAAAAAGTATAAAACTGGATATAATCCGTTTTGAAAGTAAATTTCTCAATTGTCACTCTACGCTGAAAGTTTGAAAAACAACAGAAACAGATGTCGGCATCAACTATCAGGCGATTCGAAAAGCGAAGACGTAACAATCTTACAATCAAGACCACTCTCCCCACAGGCTTGTTTCATAACACCAAACAATGAAACGAAATTTGTTATTGATACTTCTTTGCAAGACAAAGCTTTTTTCTCTTTCGCGTAGCATATTTTCTTGTTTTTTAGAAGAAATGTTGGAAAAGAATGTAGGTAGTTATTTAATTATGTCATATGACATGTTGTGAAAGTGGTAAATGCCGATCTTTTGGGAGTTGCATGTGGTTATGCTTCATTTATGTGAATACAATTTATTTTTAAAAAACTGCGCCGATAAAAAATGGCTCATATGAATAAAAATTTTCAAACCAAACATGAGATTACAAAAATAAAAACAAGAACTTAACGTGCCGAAACTTTAACATTTCATGCCAATTTATCAGCCTTCTCCCGTTTTGTGATAAAACCTATGTTACGAAGAGTCACCACTTACGGTACTCTGTATAGTGTATATCAGGATTGCTGACACTTGTCCTCAGACAAATCCACTTCAAGCTCGGTAGAAAACAAGAAAAACATGGGTGCCATAACAGAGCGTGGCGAAGCAAGATTTTTTTTTCCCGGGGATTTTTCAATAAGAAATAACTTTCAATTGAAAACTCGTTACCATTTCCACATTGCGGAAACTGCGTCCCAGAGAGAGCCCCAACCCCCCCCCCAAAAAATGAATAAGGTCAAAAATCTGTAAAATCAACACGCTTAAAAATTTTAATGCCGCAGTCTGCGCCATGAATCCCCCTGGTGGGCACTCCTGCCTTTTAATAGCCTGTGTGTATGGCATGGAAGGCATAGTAAACAGCTCTTTTTTGCCTTAAACAGTTGAATATCTTCTTCAGAGTGATTTCAGAATTGGTGGATCAGACATTTTTCCAGTCATTGAGATCAATGTAATGTTCTGCATCAAACTTAACAATAAAAATGCGAAAAATGTGTCTTCTAGGGGTCTTTTTTGCTGAACACTATGAGCTTCTATAATCCAACAGACTGCCAATTCTCGGATGTGCTGCTCCAAGTCTGTCAGCACTGTAATAAATTAATTTTTAGGACATACGAAAACACTTTCTTTGGACTGCGGAATCTATTTTGCACTTCAACTCAGTGGATAAATATCTAGTTGCAGTGATTTTGAACAACTGCCGAGCCAATCTTCACATAAAGGGTAACTTTTGATAGCAAACCAGATTGGAGCATAAACATTGACGACTTATATTGCAAGAATTATTAAATTTTCAGAAGTATATTCCACTGAAACACACAAACGTAGAATTCGATTATCACAAGAGCCATAGAACATGAGACATTTTATTGGGCTTTGGCTCTTGCCAGGCAGATTTTCGTGCTATTTTGTTCTTCCGACGAAGCATGTTTTTCTCAATAATTTCTGAAGTGGTGGGGTAAAGTACTGCTGAAGCAATAGCTACTCCAGACCTATCGGATACTTCGTATCTATCACATGTCCGAGAAAGCAAATTAAAATCCACAGTATTGCTTGTAGTAGTAAAAGTATAGATATAAGCAGAGCCGTGTCCAAGGGGAGGGTTTTAGGGGTTAAACCCCTCCCATTGAAAAAAAAAAAGTATGTCAAATGAAGAAAACGATTGACTTAAATTAACTTTAATGTGAAAGCATGGTTTAACGTCCCCCCCCCCTCCTTTCTCTCTGAAGTTTTTCTGTAATTTTAACTCAGTAATTCTGTATTTTTCCCCCTCTAATTCAACTCAGTTGGACCTAAACGCTTGCATTTCTTTCTCTTATAACTTAAAAAATTTTGCATAACATTCAAATGTTATGTAATTTACAACTGCTAAAGCTTTGCCGACTGAAATAATATTTTTGAAAAACAGTGGTGGTAGAACCGTTGAATTATCTACCGATACAAAGCATTAATATTGCTTATTGTAAGGAGGTAATGATGAATTTGGCAGGTGTGGCAGCTATGAAGGTGTATTAGTGATGGTGTTTAGTAATGTAATTTGCATCTACAATAAGCTCGTTCTGAGCATTATTTCAGAACATAAAATCTGATATGCATTCTCTTACATAAAAAGAATTCGTGGAGAGTTTTAAACACTTATTGCAATAAACTGCATAGTTAACAGATTTAATTAAAAAGGAAAAAAAGAAAGGTTTGGTAAAAGTGAACCTGTAAAATGAAGGAATACTTTGGTCACTTGAGCAGCCAGAATTATTCTTCTCGGGGAAGAGGGGGGGGGGTACAGCAGTACTTACAGGTACATTAAACGCCATACTGGGATCGATAATTTGTAGTAAAACTATGAAGGTTGTGAGGGATTGAATCCCCCCCCCCAGGTAAGATTAAAACCCCTCCCTTTATGAAAATCTGGACACGGGCCTGGATATAAGCGTTTGTAGTTTGAAGCTTCTAAAGGTCCCTTGAATTGATCCTCACTGTCTGTATCCGACAAAAGAGATGCGATGAAGTAATAATCCTAAAACTGTCTTCACTTTCCTTTTGAGGCCGAAACTGCAATATCCCTCTTTCTCTCATGTTTTTTTTTCTTCTTTCGGACAAATATAGTCGTTAATATCTTCGCCTTTGCAAATAAAGTCAAATAGCAAGTTACTAGTTTGGTAAAATGATTCTGATTATTTTTTTAGTTATTTTCGGATAGGATTTCAAAAGATTGATGCTGCATTTCAAGAGGAAGATTTTTAGCATCTCTTACTCATTTACGATGCACAGTAGGCAGGGAGCGTTTTACCTAATTTCACACATTTCAGTCAATTCTAACACCTAAAATGGCAAGTGTGAATTTAAACCAAGTGCAAATTGAAAGTTTCATCACTTGTTTCTGTGAACGAACTAACATTTATTGTTATTGCAATCTTACATGGAACGTATCCTATTTGGGTAAGGAAATCCAAACTTCAAATTCAATCCGGAGACAAAAAGACTTATCAGAATGGAATAAAATTTCACGCATGTTAGTTTGAGACCATTTAGCACTTTTTTAATCCCATGCCCCTTAACATTTTATAACCCAAACTACTGTTCACACAGCGTAGCAACACATTCACACGAAGAAAGGACACGGACAAGAAAGAGAGAGAGAGTAGACCCATGACCGAGCCGCGATTCGAAGCCAGAACCTCCCTATCGCAATCAAACTTATCTCACCACCAGACAAGGAGGCCAGCCTGGTAAGTTTTTGAATCATAAAAAAAGAAGTTTATTTGTTATTTTTATTTTACTCTTTAAAGCCGTATTCATTGAAAAAGTAAACACTCTATCATGACACATTTCTCCTTGAATGAATCAATAAATTAAAAAATAAATATATGAAAACCTTGACAACTAAAAATGCTGTAATTAAGTAAATTTGCACGATTATCATAATTAAATATATTCAAATCATATCTTTTCTGTTTACTTGCAAAAAAGGAAAGGAAAGACAAATTTTTATCTTCTAAATTAATTGCGTTGATTATGATAAAAATAGAACGGCGTTGTTGGTAAACAAACATTATCACAACTTTGATCGCAACTCTTTCATCAAATTTATTTCGAAAAAAATTTTACTTTTTTGGAAGCATTGGAATTTTCGCAAATAATAAGAAAATCATATTGGAAAAATATATTTATTTTTCAAGAATGCTACACTTTATGTAATCTAGCTAAAGTTTGAATACTTTACTTTAATTATCCTTTCAGATAAATTTTATACATAAATCACTTTTAATTTCTAGTACATTTTATGCATGACATTTTTTTTTTCGTATGCCTATACATATTTTAGTACTGTTACTCGAAAATAAACTCACATTTTAAAAATTCCTCCAAATTTGTAAGTTCATGTACACATTTAATCTAATTTGTATTACGTGTTATTAAAACTTATTCAGCACAATTTGTTCTTTTTAAGATTTTTTACTCTCGTTTGTGGGGAAGAGAGAGAGAGATTAGGAATTAACCCCACCGTTTAAAGTTCCTGATTTCATCATTCATTGTCAATCCTAATACAGCAGTTTATATGCAGGCAAACACTTACAAGGACGGATCCAAAAATGTTTCGAGGAGGGGGCGATTGATTTTTTAACATATTTCTTGCAACATATCTGTTTTTTTTATTATGTTTGGGGAGAGGGGGGAGAATACCACAGCATTTCATCCCAAACAACTAAAATACAGAGATTTAGCCGAGGAGACCCCTGGTTTTTTCGTTGGACGAAGCTTTTCCGTTGAAAGAGATATTCAAAAATTTTGTTTTAAAACTTCAATTTCGCAATGATTCCGGGGACTTTTAGAAGCCCTCTCCCCCGCCTAAAACATGAAATCAATTCAGAAAAATTTCCAGTGCAGGATCTCTCAAAAGAAGGGCGATCGCACCCCATCGTTCCTTCCTTTTATAAATGCTTGCACTATTAAGATCAAATCTTTGTTTTCTGCAGAAAGTAAATTCTGGCTCTTTTTTTTTTTCTTTATACTAATGGAAGTGTTTTTTCGTAGCTCTGAAACGCGTACATACATATTTTCATCGCATTTTGACACCTAAATTTTGTTTTTATTCACAAAAACATTCTATTGATAAAAATTTTGAAAGGAGAGAGGAGAGTCTTTTTTTTTTTTAAGAAATTAGTATACTTGATCCTTAGACATAAATTTGCAGTCAAACTTTTTTTTATGAATTTCTTTCGCAGAGGGAACTGTCCTCATTTGTTCACACCACCCAATTAGGTCAGGGGAAAAACGTATTTATGTATGAGAAAATTAGTTTGAATTTTGTATAACTATGATTGAATACCTCAGGGAAATTTTGAAAAAATCACTAACTGTTTTAGCGCTAATTTAAAAGATAATAATCTTTAAAAAATTTCCTTTTTGAGTTCAAAACTTGGGATGATTTGAACTAAAAATTGAACCAAGGGAAAAGGATACGTTTGTTGTACAGCCATCTATTGTTGTTCATTAAAGCTAAAAGAACATGGCAGAAGTGATTTGATTTTTAAAAAAATCGTTAAAAAAAGAGAAAATAACTTATAAATTAGTAGTTTCGCCACTTGTCCACTGCACTTCAAAGGAAAGAACATATCAAATGCTGTATATTTACTAGTTTACTTCAATTTCTGCATCACTTTTTTAAAAGTGGTTTATAGTCTTAAACTAACTCTGTCTCCTTTTTGTTAAATAATTATCCCTGAAACAATTTACATAACGACCGCTTAAAGTTGTTTGGAAAAGAAACTTGCAAAAAATTAGTTTGAATTTTGAGATCTTGAATTCAAATTAAATTTTTCGCAATCACGAATGGCGATAGAAGCCTTCTCGTTGGGTTTCTTGTTTCTACTAGTGGCTTTTACGCAACCATAATTTGAATTCAAAACGTCAAAACTCAAACGAATGCCAAGGGCTGGATGCTGGGTGTTATGTGGCATGCTGGGTACTGTTTTCGTGTAAAAAGGATTGTGTAAAGTCAAGAAGGTCATTTATAAGTATAAGGTTCATTCAAATGAAACCCGGTCAGTGTCTCTAA
The DNA here is from genome assembly GCF_026930045.1 of Uloborus diversus. NCBI lineage: Eukaryota > Metazoa > Arthropoda > Arachnida > Araneae > Uloboridae > Uloborus > Uloborus diversus. The sequence continues at coordinate 120,989,075 of NC_072734.1, read as the reverse complement.
CTTCACATAGACGTTAGAGGGTGTCACGGAACTGCGTTTATGTTTGCCCTTGTGGTCAAAAACATGTCCTTGTTTTTAACCACAAGGGCCTACTGCTTGTCGAGTTTCTGGAACAGGGAATCCCCATCAATGCTCTGTGTTATCAAGCCACTTTACGGAACCTTAGCTTGGCCATTAAGTCGAAACGGCCTGGCATGTTGAAGCCTGGTGCGGTAAAGACGACAGTGTAGCAATTTCGTTGGGAAATGCTGGAACATCCACAATACAATCCAGACATTTCACTCTGTTATTTTCATGGGTCAGGTGTTTCAGAGATCAGATGGTTTTGGATTTGTGAAACTAGCTATTCGCAGACGAACGACGAAGTGTATGACTGGGTCCAGGCCTGGATCCAACAGCTGCCTACTAGCTTCTTCAAAGATGTAATCGACCGACCAATGTCGCATACGGATAAATGTGTCGACTTAGTTGGCAACTATTTTTGAGTTAATAAAATCATTACCGATACTTTACACTAGTGACCGGGTTTCCTTTGAATGCCCCTAACATGAACGCCCGCATTATACGCATGGAAAATTTAGTCGAAGGACATGAACGTCATTAAACGGTCAAGTGAAAACAATCAGCAATCCATGATTTCTCCACAAGGAAACGTAATATCACTTTCTAATACTTTGCATCTTTCTAAATAACTTCACTTTTCAATTTAATGGAGTCTGTTAGCAACCTGTCTGTCATTAAATCAACTTTATTGGCGAGTTTACACAGAGAATGCGATTAAACGACATAAAGCTGGAAAACAAGATAATCGATATTACCCCTTTCTTTGTTACCAGCAATCGATGCCACATCTCAAGTATCACATTTTTCACTGGACAAATAGTGGGCCAAAAGTATACCCGCAATGATCAGCCTTTCTCCCCAACAGAAAGCGATCATGGTTCGTTTCAGTGTTTTCATTTATATATAACCTTTCATTCAAACATACAAATCAAAAAACAACAATGCAATCAAAAAACTTCAATTACAAAAAAAAAAAGGAATTTAAGGATCACTATAAAAAATAATTCCCCATTTTTTTCAAAACCGGAAACATTTTTCAAACTAGTATGAAATTTATTTAACACATTGAATCTTGCTTTGTTTAAGCTCCAAAAACAATTTTTAAATATTTTTTCTCAAAACGGTGAAATAATGAAAAGAAAAAGTTTTTCGTACTTTTGTACGGCATTATGTTAATGTAAAGGAAAAAGCACGAAGTAACGAACTTATAAAAGAAACAAATTTTGTTTTACCAAATAATGTTCCATTAATTTTGATACTTTTCCAGAAACTCTAGAAAAGTGTGTTTACCGGAACACGATCATTTGAATTTTTTCTGATAATTGAATTTGATTCTTTAGATCTCTGCAAGGTCTTTAAAAAATATTTACACTGAAAGTAACATTTGTACCATTTAATTAGATAGAAGTTTATCAATGTTTTTTACCTAGAAAACTTTAGTGAAATCAAATTATAATTTATGCATGAGTACGCATATTGAATGCACGTGAATTCCGTCTAAAAGAAGTAATTCCCTTTTAATTTTATGCTTTGAAGGTAAAAAATGCAGAATTTATCCCAACGTGTAGAACTGGTGCATATTAAGAAAGGTGTACAAACTGATATAGATACCACATGACTCCGTTTCATACTTATTAAATAAAATATATATATATATTTTTTCATAATGATGATCGTTATCAGATGATGTTATTGATATATGTGTAAATATCAATTCATTATCAGTTAATATCATTAAATGAAGTAAAACATTATGAGGATTTAGACAAGAGTAGTTTATAACTGTCACCACGGAATGTCAATATTTTTTTGTGAACTAATTGGTGCAATTTGTCTTTAAAAAAAAGAGTTAATTATTTTAGCTGTTTAGTTTTTTGTTTTTTCTTGAGGTAATAATTACTTTCCTATTCTGTCAGTTTAGCGTATTAGATGCGTGAAAAGAGTAGGTAGGATAACATTTCAAAAAATGTTTTGCCCATAATTTAGTGGAAATTTACCTCTCCCCATTAACTGGAACGAAATATTCATTCATTTATTCATTCAGTGCTGAAAAATGACGAGATTTTTTTCAAGAATTTTTAAAAAACGAAAAAATTAATACATTTTAATATTTTTTCGTCTCGACTGATTTTTGTTTTTGCAATATATTAAATTAGTTTAAGACAATGCATGAGTAAAGTATTGAACCAAATAATTATTTTACTGAAAAAAATAGCGTGCAAAAAAAAAAAAAAAAAAACAGATTAACAGAAATCGAAATGCATTTCGCTTCCCACGGAAAAAAATAATCAAAGAAGAAATTCAAAGTTCTGCTCAAAAGAAAGAATGATAAACGGCCAAAAGAGAGGATAATAACGCATTTAATTTAGCTTTGGACAGCCTCTGGCTTTAATGATCCACAACCTGTCCTTTTAAGCATTTAACTCTTAAAGTTTCTTACCACTTTTTTCGTTCGCTCACGATGCCAAACTTTAATTATTGTTTCTTTATTTGTCTCTACAACTTTTGCACTTTAAGAAGATGAGTTTGATTTTAACTTCTATTTTTATGACCTTAACTAGTTAAAAATTCTAGATTTGTGTAACTTGGAATAACTTTTGTCCAGCAATGTATACATTTTTTCTCTTGTTTTATTGTATACGGTAACAAGGGGTTTAGTTCTGAAATGTTTGTGAATGCTTCCGTTTTGTGTACAAAGTGTACGAGTTGCGTTCAAACGCAGCGTGCTGCAATGAAATAAAATTAAGATCTTTTTTTTTTTCTATTCGCTGAATACTTGACGTGGTTACTTTCTTCTTGAAAGATTTACATTAGTTACATATTAGATGCGAGTAAAGCTCGTACTATAAAAATTGCGTAAACACGTTTTGGAAGTACAGGGATTTCACGTGTTCGCTCCTTCTCTGTCATAGTTCCAATTCCGTACATTGAATATCAGGTTAGTTTTGTCTCCGAAATACGTTCATGTAATTTTCACTTCAACTTCGAACTTTCTATACGTTGATTTTTGAAAAGTGTACAAGTATCCTTAGTCCTCAGTACCGTCTTTGACACAGTTCAAAAATTCATAGAAACGCAACAAGTTGTATATATATACGGTTTGCGTCATACTTCACAGGTTCAAGAATTTTTTTTGACATCGTTAGAAAAAAAATCTTTTTTTTTTTCTTTTTTCTTTTTACCCTCTTTTCACGATGTCATAAAAAAATTCCTAAACCTGGGGAAAATTTTAAAAGTATTTTTTTTTCTGAGCGAACATGCTTAAAAGCATAAGAATTAACCTTTTTATTTTGAATAATTTGACAAAGCTTAATATTTTTTAACAATTATTTTAATTGGTGCGCTGATTGAAATTCATTTTTTATGATTCTGCACATGACATCAAGTGATAAAATGCCATTCACTGATGCCATTAGCGCACAGCGTAAATTATCATAACCTGGAAACACGGTTGACAGACAAGTGCTAACATTTAGCGCGTCAAAGTACATCAAATGTGACGTCATAAAAACCACGCCCAATTTCCAAAATCGGACATTTAAAATAAATAAACAAAAAATAACGGTTGGGAAAATAAGTTTTTTTCTGACTTCATGATTTCTTTTTCTCTTTTTTTTTTTGCTCATTCTATCCATTTTAGTGACTCAAAGTAATACTTTTGAATGAAGAAAACAACCCCATTTGCTGCTTTTCTATGAATTTTTTAAATGCTTATTGGACTTTTCGGAGACCATTTTCGGTCACTCCTCACGATAATAGTGCAAATCATACCCGAGATTTTCTTAAATCAATTTTAATAACTGTTATCAATTAATCATATTTTTGTATTGATCATATTTGTTGTGAAATATGTGAGCTTATGGATGAAAAGACATGCGGTAAATCTTTAGCCGGATGTCTTTTCATCCATAAACCTCTCTTTTTTTGCATTGAAAAAGTCCCTATAACCCCGAAACACGTGTAAACAGTAACCTGGAATCTTGTGCAACGAAACGTTATTTCTTATTTCACACATGACTAGTTTGAGAAAATTATTTAAATTGATAAACAAAAGGGATTAATTAATCGACTTTTTCAAAATTGGTTTTGCACGGAAGTATAAAGTTCGTGCTTGTGGCACCTGGGGCCAGGGGCGGCAAGTAGGGGGGGCAAGAGGGGGCGGTCGCACCCCCAAATTTTTTGAGCAGAATGATAGAAAATGGGTGAATTCAATTTATGTAAGTCGGAAATCAATGTTCATTAAAGGAAATCTCGCTAGTTCTCAGCAACTATTTGATGAAACTGGACACATTCTCAGACTAGAAAAAGTGTTTTTCGTTATTTGGATGATGTCTTAGAAATTCATGAAGTATTTTCGGCTTTTTCAGAACATAGAAAACTGATAGAGAACCTTGGTTAAATTTAACTAAAGAAGACATTTCCTTATATAGGCTAAGTATTTCATACTTGTGTGCCCAGTGTAACGATGGTATGTTTAATATGAGAGGCCCGTGCAAAGTGGTGTGGCAGCATGGTTTTCACAAAAAAATTCCTTGATATTTTACATTCATTTTTACACTCATTTTTTAAGTGTATATTTATTTAATGAGTGTTCATCACTTTTTTTTTGCTAGAAACACGTTTCAGCTGCTCAATGCATTATTTGCTTTCATAGAAACTTCTTAAAAATGCATGTGATTATTGAATATTTAAAAACATACCTTTTATGGGGCTCTATAATTATGCAACCTCGGAGTGACACAAGATGGTCTTCAAGAGTTAAAACTATAAAATTATTTCTCTATCTTCAAGGCAGTGATTTGACGACTGGAAGAATTATTGCCAAACGATTCTTTCAATGATGAAAAAGCTCATGCCCTTTAGCATGTATGACTTCGTTTGAATTTGTATTCAATTTGTTTGTATTGAGGAAAGTTTTTGAAAAATGCTTTACTCTATCAAAATATCTTCAATCCTCTACCCTTAATTTTGGGACTATCCAAGCCACAGTTCAATCTACAATTGATCTGTGCACCATACTGCAATAGTTCAATCAACAATTGAAACTGAAAATAGATTTTACATAGATGTATATTTCAATCAATCGTGAAACTTGTCGAAAAAATTCTTTATGGTTGGCTTTATATTATCTGGATTGTATTTTGAAAACTAAAAATAAAATGCTTCAATTATGAGTAAAATTTTTAGCATGAGGCAAGAAAAATTACAAGCAATATACCAACAGACCGCTTATTATATCAAGAGACTGCAGTTTTGTCCTTGTTATGGACTCATCAGTCTGGAATAGTGAACAACAGAGCTGGAGGCAGATGACATCTCATTGAAGCTGAGAGCGCCGACGAGACTAGATTTTTCAATGATGAAAAATTTTGAAGTTGCCTAGGTGATTTTGAAGAGTAGGATATAAAAAGTGTTTTCATACATAACTTGGGTACTTCAATTATGTTTTAACTATTCCAATCAACTTAGCTAGTAGGATTTTTTTGTGTCTCAAGAGGTTAGATAATTATTTTTGAAGCACAATAGGGAAAAAAACTTTTCTTCTTAGCTCTAGTGGCAAAACAGCAGCACACTGGGCACTGATAGATTAGTAACACGATTCCTTGCTCTTCCGAATTCCAAAAATCACACATTAAAACTTTTCCAAAGGGTATAAAAACTTTAGTATCAAGACATTTTGTATGATAACTTATTAGAAAATGAATCAAAATTTTAATGGTTTCTAAACACTAATTTTTACTCATATTAAATCGCTCTTATGACCACTTCCTGTTAGCTAATGTGTGTTCGGTACCGCAGTGTGGTAATGCATATTTAAGAAACTTGACCCCCCAAATGAAATGCTGAAATGCCGCCCCTGCCTGGAATGGAGCCCCACATCCACTTGTAATTGGTTTTGCTACTGACACAGAATTCCATAGTAAATGAATCGTGATTTGTAAACATGGCTTCGAAATTCAAAAGGATTTTTTCTACTCCATACAAGAAAAATATTCCGCTCTAGAAGTCAAATACTAGAGAAAAGTAAATGTTTAATGAAGTCAAATGCTTTTCTTTGATCCGAGATTTCTTCAGTGCACCCATTATTTATTAAACCATAAGTAGCAGTAGTTTTTTTCGGAATGACGGAACGAGTTGACTATTTACGAAATTCAGTTTCCTAGGTTACCGTTTCACTGTCTGAATTTGCTAGAATAATTACAAGCGGGTTCAGCACATAAGTCTTACATTCCATGCAACTTATGTTGAATAATAAAGACAAGTAGACGAAGATCACCGTGAAAACTTCCCAAAAGCTATTTATTTCAACAAGAACTTGTATTACATTAAAAATGTAAAAAATATATAAATATCAAATGATCCCTAGCTAAAATCATTTGAGGCACTGAGAAGTAAAGGGATGTAAGTGAACTTTTTTTTTAGCTTCGAGTAAAGCGTGTTTAAAGTTCAGATCCTAGGTAAGCTTTCATTTTTACTTCCTTTTACAAAAAAGGAAGTATTGTATTCGGGGAAAAAAATTTATTCAAAATTCGGCTCTTTTCCCATTTTGCTCACCCTCGAATTAATGTTGAGTTTTTTTGTTTTTTTTTTCAAAACGACCACACGCGGATAAGTGCCTAAGAACGTATAAATACCCGAATTATCCATTTTGACATTCCCCGAGTTAATTACAACGACTTTTCCCGTGACGCCCGTATGTACGTATGTGCGATGTATATCGGATAACTCAAGAACGGTATGTCCTAGAAAGTTGAAATTTAGTATGTAGACTCCTAGTGGGGTCTAGTTGCGCACCTCCTATTTTGGTTGCATTCGGGTGTTTCTAAAGGGGACTTTTGCCCCTTTTTGGGGAGAAATCATTGTTAATTTCGATGTATACTCAAGTGGTGTTATAATTTGGCGGAAATTTGGCGATATATCGCCAGTCCTTTGGTCGCCAAGTTGGCGACAAATTTGGAGATTTTTTTTCTTTTTTATCTGGTTTCAAGTTGGCCACTGGTGGTGATATTCATTAAAATTCACATTCACATTAAAATTGCCAATAATGGGAAAATGACATTAAAATTGGAGTAAAAGGACGTTATGTGATGCACACATCAGCTCGTTTTCCTTAAATCATGCTGTACAACAGCACTCATTCTTGCCCCTAAACGAAGAGTGGTTATCCTAGCATTTGTGCAGATTATCTCTGATTTTTAATTTTGACACCAATTGCTTCTCACTGCCTGAGTTGTGCCTAACCTTTTATTACCCGACAGCTGAAATTAATATTAAGATTTTGATTTAAAAAAAATGTAAAATTTTAATATGTTTAAATGATTTATGGATAACATGGGAAATAAGTTAAAGGAAAGAAAATTACAAACCAAGAATTTCTGCTGTCCTTATTACGTGCTTATTTTGCTAACATAAAGCTTCCGTCATGTGTTTTACAAACCAATTTCCGACTATTTGGCTCCAAGTTCACAGCATTCATCACTGTATGCAGTTTAACAGTCGTTTTAGAAAATTCCAGAACAAAGTTTTTGATTCGTAACAGTGGCCCACGTGGTTCAATTTTGCAGGCTTCATACGGACTGGGGGACGTAGGTTTAGCACCACTGGTTAAGAATACTCTTGATCAATTCTCCTTCCAAACAAGCAAAAATATATTATCAAAAAGGTTCATCCGTTTAGGAACTGCGATTCCAACTACGATGTAGGGATTAAGGGATTATAAGATTACTGGAAAGTCTCCCGTCAAGGTATATGACGGGTGAAATCTTTTCTTCTACATTTGAACGAAGCATTTGCCTGTTTGGTGATATTTTGATAGTTGAAATGGTAACTCTAACTCCAGTGGATTAACCCTAAACTCCAGTAGGTAGCGTTCATTTTCTGACCATTTTTTCGTTTCTTCTTTCCCCTGAAATGACAGTCTTACCATTAAAACAGTTAAGTTGCCGGATCGAGTTCAGCATTGTCACAATAAAGCCTTTCCCTGCATGTTAAACATTACCAAAACACATTATCAAATTATCAAGCCGTGGCGCGAGTTTCATTGTTGAAACACGCGGGTTACTCGATCATCGGCTGCTATTTATATATTTATCTGAGGATTATGCGTTAAAATTCCTTTTTTTTTTAAATATCCAGAGCTTGTGTCAAAATCAGTGATCGCGTGAGATTATTTGTCAATCTACTTACTCCCATCAAAAAAATTAAAAAAACACATTTTGTATTAGAAAAAAATGCATTTCCTAAAGTCTGGTGGGGTAAAGTTCTGAATAATAAAGGAAATGACAAAGATAATCCAGAGGATTTCCTTCCACCGAATAATATGTTTACAGAGGCACTCCGATAGGAGGTCGCGGGAGGTCACTGTTACCTCCCAAAAATTTTCTTATTCGGCAGATTTTGTCTAAATATTCGACAAAGTTATCATCATTTGGCAAAACTTGAAGTTCTATTCGGCAAAATTATCATCATTCGGCGAAGATTTTCGTTCTATTTGGCAAAATTATCACTCGGCAAATTGAGATTTCATCCCTCTCTAAAGTTTAAGTTGGGGAAACCCTTGAATATATAGACTTAAATCTGCTGTTTTTTGAGGCAACTTCGGGATCTATAACGAAACGTGCTTTCGCTGTGCTCAATATGTGGTTACAATACAGGGTGGTCCCGAATTCATGGTACAAACTTTAATGGTAGGTACAGGACATTGTAACTAGGATTTATTGTATAGGAATGTATAGTCGCAAGTGACGCGGTAAGGCGTAAACAGGGGAAATAAAAGGAAAGAGAAATGAAGTTGGTTTTTTTCATACGCTCATCCGATCATTCGAAGCATCGGAGGATGGTTTAAAACCAACCTATATCCGACTAAACGAATTCCCAACTTATTTCTAACCTTCAAACCTGTTTCACATTTACGCCCATTTATTGCAAGCTCGTTGCTGATTTGCACGTTCAGCGTAGCGTGCATAATGCGTTCCATAAGCTCCCCCCCCCCCCCTCTGCAGTTTTGTTAAGACCCCAGGACTTGAAAGGGGTGAGGGAGGAGTGCGCCGGGGCATAGCCATTTTCTTCTTCATTCCAGGGTCTCATATACACATTCACACGTGTCGTACTTGCTAACGGCGATTGTTAAATTCTCGCAAGTACTCAAGTCTTTCAAAGCAAATCAATTCATTTTTCCCAACTATTTTTTCTTTCTTTCAATAAATTTAAAACTAAGATAAAACATTTTTCTTGTGTGTTTGTGTGTGTGTGTGATTATTAAATGCATTCTACATTTATTTGTTTTCCAAGCACGACAAATCATTGTGGGTGTGCAGGCCCAGATTTTTTCGTTTTAAACTACTTGAATTTTTTCTACAAATTCGTTTTGGCAGGGGTTTTTAGGGGGAGGTTGTTTCTAGGGGTATTTTCTCTTTTTCGGGGGGGGGGGGGATCCGATGAATCAAAATTCTTAAAATTTTTGCGCATTCAAACTGTTTTTTTTTTTTTTGATAGATGCTGTAACTAGTTTTCTGGAGAATTTTGTGAATGCTTTGAATTCGTTTCAGAATTTCGTGTTGTTCTTTGTTTAGCTTCGGTAATTTTAAACGCATAATATTTAAAAATAGTTTCCTCATCATACAAATTAAACGTGCAATTTACCATAGAAATAAAATTGTGTCTTTGAATGAGCTTTTCTCGTTGATGGATAAAATACATTAAAATTCCTTCCCTAATAATAGAAAAAAATAAAAATAAAATTAATGAACATGAACTTTTGAATGAAATGGGAGAGTATGATAGTTCGGCAAAACAATAAAATAAGTACTTTTCATAATATTCAAGTTTCACCCACGTCATTTTAATTGCTATGAAGATTTACTAACTAAATGTTTACGCGTATGTTTTTTTTTTTTTTAAATTTTTATTCTTATTTCAGGTCAAAGCAAAATTGAACCTTCAAACAAGCTAGGTTATTTTTCATGGCAGAATTTTAAAGTCAAAAATTTTATTCTGTCTTAAGAATGACCTTGCTGGTAATTAATATTTCCTGAAAAAGAAAAAAAACTAATGTATGCTAATGAAGGTAATTTTGGAGTAATTATTCAGAAAAATAAAAGGTAAGAATTATCAATATCTTAATTTTTGTTCATATTTTATTGAAACGTTTGTAAATGATAGGGAAATGATAAATTGTATTAAATTCAGCCATTTATCATTTTATGTTAATATGACTGAAAATTATTCTTTACACTCGTTCTTCTAAGAGCACCTCGTAATACTTATTTTATTAATGAAATGCTACAGTTAAAGTAGATAACATTGGAAGATAGTTGGTTTAGCGTTGAAATTCATAGTGGAATAACGTTAGAAAATGTAGGTTAAGCGCTGTTTTTTTTACATCGAAATTACGTTTGGAAAGTGTTAGTTTACTGTTGTGTTTTACATTGGAACAACATTAGAAAATGTTGGTTAAGTGTTGCTTTTTACATCGAAATTACATTTTTAAATGGTTAGTTTACTGTTATATTTTACATTGGAATAACATTGGTTGAACATTGTATTTTACATCGAAATTACGTTTGTAAATGGTTAGTTTACAGTTGTATTTTACATTAGAATAACGTTGGAAATTAACCAATAACCAACCGTTGGATAACCGTTTTCCGACGTACCGTTTTAAGGTACGTTCCAACGTAAGATACCAACGCTGGTCCAATGTAATAGGATAACGTTGGACCAATGTTCGTGTGCTAGCTGGGTAGGGAAAAGCGAGGAACCTGCATGGTTCTGGTAATCGCGGAACGTTGATTGATTTGAATAGTCTTCTACTAAAAACTCCCAAAAATCAACTCAGTTGTTAAAAAATCGACTTGGATTCTTCAAAATTACAGCTTAAAATTAGCTAAAAACGGAACGAAGCTCACGTGACACAAAAAGAGGAGGAGCATCACAAACGTCAAGATTCAGTCCCTGGGTTACAATAGAACCGGTTCCAAAGGAGTCGAAACGAAGGGGATAGGAGCGCAGCGTGGTTTGCCGTTGTTTGTTGAAAACAAATGTGCTCTTATTTTGATCTTCAGAAGAGGAAGAGGTGTATATTTTAGCTGAATCACCCACCCTCAACCCCCGAAATTCCGACAACAAGAAAACTTACTTTGAATTGAACATCAATATTTTATTCACAAGTAAATTACTTCAAATTGTTTACACAATAAATTAAATACAGAGCATTTATTGACCCTCTATATGTCATGGGCTTACGGTTTATTCACAACCCCCCCCCCCCCCCTCCCTTTGAAAAATTCATTTTGAGCTGTACATCATTAACTAATTCAAAATAAAAATCACTTTAAAGTAAAATTTAAAAACTAATAAAGAAAACAAAAATGAAAGATTTATTTCCATATTTATGGATACCACTCAGAATTTTACAAACTAGACCAGTGCCAGTGACTGCAGGGCCTGATTAACTAAAATTGAGGCCAAGGCCTACAATCCTTTGGAAGCCCGCCCCCCCCCCCCCCTCTATTCTATCACACTGAGTCAACGCAAAATAATGTTTAACATTTACTTAAAGCATGATTGGTGATTTTTTTTTTTTCACAAAAATACATGATTTTTTAATGCTGTCATTGGTGTTTTAAAAATTCGAAGCCCCTTAGGTGGATTGACCCCAGGCCCAGGGCCTAGTAGACATGTGCCTTAATCAGGCCTGAGTGACTGTCACAGCTTGCAAAAGATGCTGACATTCATTAAACAGTATTTGTGTTCATTAATGAGGCAGAGCAAATTAACACTACTTGCCATTTTAGCCATGAAAAATAATGACACTCAAAAAATAAATTAAGAAGATATCAAACAAATTGCGAGTGTCAAGCTAGGCAGATACCTCTCCCCGCATGGAATATGGGGGAATAAACCTTCTTAATTTAATACTTTATAACATTAAGCAGATATCAACTTTACTGTTTTCTATCTTTGTCAAATTTACGCGCTTTTTTTTTCCTAATGAAGTTGTTTCCATTAGTCAAAAGTACTACTTTTAATAACTGAAGTTTATAGAACGAAAAAGAAATAACATGGAGCCGGGAAAATCTTTTATTTTTAAAACGTTAAATTTTTAATTAATATTTCAAAACGTCCGATTTTTAAAACAAGGCGTAATCTTTATGACATCAAAAGTGATGAACTTTGGCGCGCTGAATGTTTACGCTTGCTGTCTAGCACGTTTCCAGTTTATGATAATTCAGAAGCGAATTAAATATTGTGCTCTGCGGTAATGGCATCAGTGAATGATATTTCATCACTTGTGATGTCATGTGCAGAAGTGTAAAAAAAGGAAATTGAATCTGCGCACCGATTAAAATAATTTTTAAGAATATTAAACTTTGTCAAATTATTTAAAAAATGGTCAAATCCTATGTTTTTAAGCATGCTCTTTCAGGAAAAAATATTTCTTATAAATTTCGGAAACAACTCCATTCTCTTTATATCTTTTTTTTTTTTTTTTTTTTGGCCAGTTCAAATTGATATTATTGATCTGAAAAATAACACGTAATGTGTTACGTCAATTAATAATCATTATTTCTGTGCTTTTAAATGCTTATACATGTTTTTAGATTGATTTAAATGCGTAGTGAATTAATTTTTAATTGCTTCTTTTTTTATCTGATGTAGTGACATTTTACAGATAAATATAATTTAGTTTTTTAACAGTATTCTTTTTTTTTTCGAAAATTGTTTTTGAAAAGCTAACACTTTATACATATAAATAAAAGTTTCATTTGCTGCTTTTTTAATATTAACTACCTATATAATTCAGATTTTTATTCATTAACAATTAAATTACGAAGACGTTCGTCTATTGTGCATTGAAGTTACAACGAAACAGCTTACTTTTTCTGGTCGCATGGAGGGGCGGGGGGGGGGGGGAGTGTAACGTCACTTCTTCGTACGACCCGGGCTTTGGACGCAGAAGTTAGAGCAGAGGAAAGTAATACAAATTAATGAATGAAAACTATATTAATCTTTATTGTAACTCTTTCGAATTTTCTGCTTCTTTCAATATGTTTTTAAGTAAAAAGGAAATATGATTTTAAATTTAAAATTTTTGAGAATTTTATCATTTCTTCAATACGTTTCTTCCTCATTTTTATTGTTTGCTCCTAAAGTATTTTATTTATTCATTGTTACTTTTATTCATGAACTTTACAGACTAGAGATGCAAATCATACACAAAGCCTCTTCATTTTTTTAAAATCTTAAAAATTACTCAAAATTCAAATAGAGACTTTTGATTTCAATAATTGTTTTGAATGCAATAGTTGAAGCAGAGCAAAATGAAATAAATCAATACATGAAAAATAACATTCTATCCTCAAAGAAAATAAACTCGTTTCAATTCGAAGAATTAAAAAAAAAAAAAAAAGGAGAAGTGATCAGGGATAGCTTTTGTAAAAAGTAGAACAATTTTATATAATTAATATACAATTCTGTTATTTTCTGTTAAGTAACTTTTGCAACAGAAGAGTGAATAACACAGTTTAGTTTTCTCTCTCTCTCTTTTTAATAGTGTTGATGGCTTGCACTATTTTTATCTCTTGGTACTCTAAAAATATTCAACTTGTTATGTACGATTCTGAATATTTGCAATGAGATACAATCTAGTACTTGTAGTTCGGCAGTTTGTGCGTGGAGCCATCTTGAGAATAATAGCGATGTTCTATACACGCACGTGCGTCCAGTGCTAGAGGAGCGAGGAGTGGGAATGAATCTTGACGTCATCGCCGGAGAAGGGGAAACTAAGTGGCCGGGGCTAATCGGGAGACTTTAAAAATTAATTAAAAAATAACTAGCAGTCCGAATGAACTGAAACCGGTGTCTATCGTTATAAAATGGCTTTAATTTTCATTTTAAAAAATAAAAAAAATGCATGCAGGTTCCTCATTGTGCTGCCGTTGACGATGTGTGACTTAACGTGTGCAGAAAAAGCAGACATGCATTACATGTACGGCCGTGCAAATGGTAACGCCAGAGCTGCGTTACGAATGTATCGCGCGGAGTATCCTAATCGACGAATGCCGGATCATAGAATTTTTCAACGGTTACATCGTCAACTTCGTGAAACAGGTGCGTTCGACGTCAACAGACATGACGATGATCGATTAAGAGCTGTACGCACTCCAAGGCTGGAAGAAAGCATCTTGAACATTGTGTCTGATAGACCCGAGTCAAGCACAAGAACTGTTGCGCGTGACGTAGGTGTGAGTCATCAGACTGTATGCAGAGTGTTAAAGGAAAATCGCTTACACAAGCATTGAATCCGGCAGATTATCCTCTTCACGTGAACTTCTGCCAGTGGGTGTTGCAGCAATGTGCGTTGCAGCCGGATTTCGTAGGTCATGTGCTATTTACAGATGAAGCGACATTTTCACGCGAGGGTGTCTTTAATACGCACAATTCCCATGTGTGGGCAACCGATAATCCACATGCAAAGCGTCCACATGCGTTTCAACAACGTTTCAGTATTAATGTGTGGGCTGGTATTGTGAACGACTTTTTGATTGGCCCATACTTACTACCCACGCGACTCAGTGGCGGAAGCTATCTTATTTTTCTGCAAGAAGTGTTACCACAACTGCTGCATGATGTTCCGATCGCCATTCGTGGCGTAACCGCGTGTGGTTTCAGCACGATGGAGCGCCAGCACACTTTAACATTGATGTACGGAATTACCTGAATGCCACGTTTGGTGCTAGATGGATTGGGTGTGGTGGACCAGTCCCTTGGCCACCCCGATTTCTCGAGTCTCGATTACTTTTTATGGGGACATCTAAAGAGTCTTTTTTATGAGACTCCAGTTAACTCAGATGAGGATCTCGTCGCTCGTATATCAGTAGCTGCTGCAGGTGTGCGTGAAATACCAGGCATCTTTGAACGTGTACGGTAATCGCTGCACCGACGCTGTCAAGCATGTATCGCTAATGGTGGACGCAATTTTGTACACTTACTGTAAACATGACACTTGTCAACAACGATTTCAATAAAATCTTTGTTTTTCCTTTCGGTCGTTATTTCCCCTGTTTACGCCTAACCACGTCACTTGCGACTATACATTCCTATACAATAAATCCTTGTTACAATGTCCTGTACCTACCATTAAAGTTTGTACCATGAATTCGGGACCACCCTGTATATGAAACGTAGTCGCTTAAAGTCTCACATGTACACCTAAACCTCTTTTTATGCGGTGGATAGGGACAGCATAAAAAAGTCTCACATAGAAAATAGCACAAAAACTTACAAAATTGTAATCTTTAAAGAAATCAAAATAAACCAAGTGATGATCATTTTTGTCGAGTAATCGGACAAAATTTCCCGAATAAGGAAATTTTTGGGACGTCACAGTGACTTCCCGTCGGGATGCCTACGTCGTCACTTGAAGATACTACCTCCCACTCGTTTTAAAAATAATTTCATCAATTAATTCCCAACTTGATTGAAATTTTAATGTACCGCACAGAAAAAAAATCGCAGGAAACAAATCGCACAAAAAACAAAAAATCGCATTAAAGAAGACCGCATAAAAACATGTTTGAGTGCACTGGTCTAACAAATAGGTGGTAACTTTGAAGCACAATTACCCTACCGTGTCGAACATTACTGCTCAATCAATGGGGTAGCTAGATACACGATAACAAAATTCCTGAAACGTTTATACAAATTAGTTGATTGAAAAACGTTCTTAAGGATTTGTAATTGTACTACGTTGAAAAATACATTTATTTTTGCGTAAACTTGACAAGCTATGCATGTTTTCTCTAAAGTGCATTCTCCTACTTTTCGCTAACAGTCATAAAATCAAGTAAACAGTTCTTGGAAGACAAAGTAAGGAATCAACACTATACTTTGACAATCATTTCGATATAGTTTTCTGAGAAAGAAAATAGTTCAAATATAAGTTGAAACATCAATAACATTATAATTTTGCTACATGATCTTATTTTGAACTTTTCACATAATTTTCTGAGATAGACTGGAACTTTTAAAATGCTTTAAAAGATGTCAATTTGGCAGTTGCTGACTTTTATAGTATTTTCATCCAGGTTTTAATCAAACTATTCCCAAAAAACTTAATAAAAGCAAATTTCGTCTCTCGTACTCTCTTCAAACTAAAAGGTATATAAAGCATAAGAATTAAGTTTGTAAATAGTCTTTTAAGGAGTGACGATCTCAACGCGTTTAATGAATTCAGAACTTCAGAGATATAATCTGAAAAACATCATTAATAATGATTACAGTAAATATTTGTGGATTACTAAAGACAATCTCTTATCTGATCTTAAGAAGTTTTGGTCCTACTTTAATAAAAACAAATCCAATCCCCGCATAACGAAATATTTCACAACAATACGTGCTATGATAACGGTTGAGACATAGCAGGGGCTTTCGTTAACTACTTTTGTTCTGTTTATCAAGCCAGTGCTGGTTATGATGATATAAATTTTAATCCTAATAACAACAATGTTTGCGATCTAATTAAGATTGGTAGTATTACTTTATTATTTATAGGCGATGTGATCTTTTCCATTAACGTTTGAAAGTCCCCTTCAACCGTTGGAGTTGATAATGTGACTTCTTTTATCGTCTAAGTCGGCTTGGCCAGAGTTGGGAAACGCGCTGCTCCAAAACCGCATTCGGTGTCGGAGAGTTTCTTGCGCGGCCTTTATAAAAGTTAACTCTTGTACCAAATCATATTTAAATAGGGTAAATGCTCCAGTAGTCGGCCCTTTAAGAGATCGGTTGTTGGTTTTTGTTAACCTACAGATTTCAGCAAACAATACAACAATAAAAACATTGTAAGACTTGATGCTATACCTTTCTGATAATGATTCCCTAACTTATTTCTGGGATAAAAACATTTTATTTTAAAAACCAAGCTATTGCTAATACGAGTAAAGGCTCCAGTAGTCGGCCATAGAAATCAAGTGCTCATCCATGCGTGACCCAGTAGTCGGCTGTTTCATTTTCAGTACTCTTATGGAGTGTGAGTGAATAAATTTAAACAAAATTCAATGCAAAAATTACAGCACAGCAGTGTACTTGCAAAACTAATTATTCCAGTAATTACGAAAGCATTCTTCGATCTCGATGTCTTCCTAACGTTTATCTTTGTATTATCTTCCAAACTGCAATCAATTTGAATATGCATCAAATGCATCATGCAATAATTTTGTTTATTATTTATCATCTACATCAGCGGTTCTTAACCTAGGGGGGAGGCAAGGAGGGACTCTAAGGGATCGCGAAAAAATGGGAGCGTTAGGTTCTGTCAGATAAATTAAAACAAAAAATGACGGTTTTATGGTCACATGGGATTATAAAATAACAGTATCAGCCCTCTCATTAATGATGTGAAAGTGACTAATGCGCACGTCAACCTCAACTGGATCCTGAATTACCTGAAAAAAATTGTATTTAATCCTTTTCATCTTCGATAATCCCTCCCCCCCATAGCGAAAAATGTTTCTTTATTAACTGTTTATGTTAACATAAAGACTGAACAAAAGGGTTGATAGAACTCATGACCGACAAAGAGCGAATTATTGATCAACTAATTCACACATGACCGGTCCATGTTCATTATAACGAACTTTAACATACCGAACATAAAATTAAAATTGCAGTTTTTGAAATAATTTCACCCCAAAACAATGGAAGTAAACATCCGTTTGCGTAAAAGATTAGCAATCAAAGTCACATCTAAAAGAAAATTTATCATAAAAAAGCAATGGCACTTCGCTGTGAACGAACTGGAGTAAAATGAATTATATAAACTCGTTAGCATTTTCAAAGTTTTTCAGGGGAAGGGAGGACAGAGGGTATGAATTCAATGCATTTTAAAGAAAAAAGCGCAAAATGCATAATTGCATTATGTTTTGAAAATCCAGAGGGGTCAGCTGCCCCCCCTCCCTTGATTGAACAAATGACGGGCTTGTATGTAGGTAAATTGAGAAAGGTTGGGGAGGCGGTGTCATGCAGATAATCATACAGTTTTCAACAAGAATATTAGTAAGCGATGAAAAAACTAAAATGGAATTTGTAGCTACGTAATGCAATTTTGAAGCAAGTCAGCATTATTTTAAACAAGAAATAAATTTTGATTTCCTAGAGAAATAAAGCCCAAGGAATTATATATTTGGTTTTAGATGCAGTAATAAGAAGTGGTATACCAACATTTGAAATAATTAGCCTTAGTAAAATCAAATCACCAAATATTTGGTAAAAAGAAACGATTAATCACCATTTGATAATGACATGTTGAGTAATAGAACTTTTACTCTAAACGCAACTATGGACTGTATTTATAACATCTGTTTTCGGGAAATTCTAAATTAAAATCAATATTAAAAGCAATAAAATGACAAAATGAGAATCTTTTTGTCAAAAAAAGTTAAGGCACAGAGTTTAAACATTTTCTTTTGAAGAAATAACGTCATAAAGGGAATTTTTACTCAAAATTGCTGTGTCAACACTTTATTTTTGTTATTATTTGATGAACATTAGAAAATCCATGTTAAGTACGCAGTTGACTACAGTGTAGGTCAATCAATCAGTATAGAACCTGTTGTCAATCTGCCATGGCCGACTATTGGAAATGCATAAGAATTCAATACCCAGTGGTTTGCCACCCCTCTAAAAACAATTGAGTCTAAGGTGGAGTGTATTTTTTAACTGGAACGTTATGTTATACAAACCATTATAATTAAAAGCATATTTACAGTAGAACAAAAAAATAATGGGTACTTAACATTTAAAGATGATGTGTCTTCTTAAAAACAAAACAAAAAATAAGCAGAATCGTTAAACTAGGATGATGGGCACACCATTTAAGATAAAATGACTTGTTACTATTTAATAAAAAGTACCCACAACTTCACTGATATTGGATGATATTTGGGATGGGTAAAGGAACGGGGGAATGCATCATATCTGATTTTGAGTCATACACATAATATTTATAAGCCGTTTCATGTCCTTGAGGCCAACTACTAGAGCACTTTGTAAATTGCGACATTTTGAAATTGCGTATACCATAATCCGGGTGTTTATGGTTGCGTCGAACTATTTCCAGTTGTCAAACTTTAGTCTAGGTACCAATATAACGATATTCGATTACAACAGTAAACTCCTGATTATCCACGAGCGGATTATACGCGAGTCAATCGACAATCAGGAACATGTATTTTCGTTGCAAAACGCGAAATCTGTTTCTTGTCGAAAAATTGTAGATTTAAACTCAGCTGTTTTTGTTTTCTTTATTTAATTTTTGTGTTTTCTTCATCGTACATACTTGTTTTTTTATTGATATTTAAGTTCTGTTGTGCAAAAATACCAGACAATTTTACTTTTTGTAGAAAGTATTATGCATCAATACCTTAAGTTTTTGAAGAAGGACAATATTTTTAACTTATTTGTCCCTCTTTTAGCTTTTTTGCAGTTTACTCGCGATTTTTATTTTTCGTGGCACTTGTGCCACCCAATTCCGTAAGTACTCAGTTTCACACTTTTTCAAGTAAGAAACAAAAGTAACCACTCAATTTTCTCTCAATCTGGGATCCCTGTTACAATAAAAAATAAAATCGAGCGAATTCAATCTAAATTTATTACTTGTGCTACAGACTTAACAGTTACGACTGTTACTTTAACTATGATAATAATCCCAGAATTAAATCCCGCCGTGAACTTTTGTTTCTTTTTTTTTTTCCAAAAGTCCTAAGTAACTACATTGAGACTGTACAGATATTGCTAATTGCATCCAAACTGCTATCTCAAATAGTTCTTAAAATTTATGTTTTAAAAATATTTTTTAAATTTAATTATGTTGATAATTTTTTTCTTTTAAATTTTACGAACTTTTTGACGTTTATTCGCAACTTCAAAAAACTATAGGGGGCACTGCAGAAACCGTCTAATGGCGGATGAAAAAGTTAAAACAAACGCACGCCGTGAAGTAGAAAATCCTAATAAGTCTGGTAATTTTTATTTGTATGCGTGACTTTTTTGTTTTATTCTTTTTAAATTAGTTTTTAAAGTCTTGTGGATATTCTGGCCCACTTAGAAAGAAATGAGAATTCAAGAAGCATCACTAAACGTTGGAAATTAATGCAAATTTCATAGTTCGTAGTTGTAAGCAGCCATTGCCCCGATGTGGAATTCGATATTTATCAATTCTTTTGATGGAACTACATTTTCATTCTGGCCATAAGAACACTAAAAATATTTCATGTAATAAAACCTTTGTTTACCAGTGTTATCAAAAGAGGAAGATGATACTTCTTTGTCTTGTTTGGCTAGCGCTAATTGTTTTACATTTGAAACTGAGTAATTTCTCAAATTACCGAATCGGTTAATTTTAATTTTTTCTGTTTCGTGTCTTTCTAATTTCTGAATTACGATTTAATTCTGTCATGCATCATCAATAAAATTCTCTCGGATACATGGTGGTAGTTTTCCTTTTAATTGATCCTCCATTATTTCTTTAAACTTATCGAATTCTGTAATCTTTCTACCATTTTAATCCACACATGATAAAAAATAAAAATGGTTTTACAACTGATATGCGAAATCTCGCCAAGGAATCTTAGCTAAACTAGGCGGAGATGAAAGCCGTAATTCTTCTGCTGATGTTATCAAATCTTTCTTTCGAGCTTAAGATTTAAAAAAAAAAAAAAAAAAACTATATTCTTACAAAGTTACACAGAACAGTAGAAAAAAGAATGTACCTGGTATAACGTTATCCTCTTTCAAAAAACAAATGCATCGAATAGACGAGCATATTCGTTGATAATGCGAAGTTTGTTAATCGCAAGTATTCTTGTGTTTACGCTTTCGGCATTTACGACAATCAATTAATTTTTTAGAGGAAATAATGAAAACTAACATTATTTTTTAAGGGACGAAACAATTTCTGTTCCTGAAAGCAATCTAAGACAATCGAATGCGTTAATTAATACTCGTAACAAACTGCCTATGTTTACCAACAGACACACGTGGAACGCAATGTTTTACCTTTTTCTTTGATTTTATAAATCACCGAAAGGTAGCGTATTCCAGCGCTGGAGTTGCGAACTGTCGGAACTTAGATAGTTTCAATATGCCATTGTATGATTTTAAGCCAACATGTTTTAACTTTTTAAAGGCATAAATTATTTTGATGGGTCCAACTGTTTCTCTTTCATTTTAATTGCCACTGGAATATTTTTCTGTAGTGTGCAACATTTTTAAATGAATAAATAAATAAAAAATAAACTGCTTCAGTTCAGCATTTTTAGCAAACTTTCAAAATAATGTATAATTAGTTTGGGTTCATACCGAAACCTTACTTCAAAACAATGGAATGTACTTCTGTAAACCAAGTTCATTTTTTCCTAAAGTTTAAACGTGAGGTAAACTGTAACTTTCATTTTTTAGCACGCACATCAATTGAACATGCCTTACTTAATACTGTTGCTGTTTTGTTAATGCTTTATTACACGGTTCGTAAAAAAAGAATGCCTTTTTTTTTACTTCACTATGGCTTGGATATGTGACATAACTGGATTTTTTTTTCTTCTAAAACTTCATATCGCACCCCGGGAAGGAAAGTGACACAACTCAGGAAAACAGTAATGGAGAAAATCAAAGTTTTACGCAATAGTAGTTTTAAGCAATTAGTCTCAAATATTACAATACGCGCAAACAATTTATAACGTTATGTTCAATAGTTAGTTGTTGTTATCTAGACTAATAATGTAGGGGTATCCCTCGTTTAACACGGTTAATTCGTTCCGTGTAGTATCGAAACCGTGTTATACGAGACTTTGAAATAATGCAAATAAAGCAATGTGTACCGTGTTACATCGAAACCATGTCTTAAGTACAAATTTTATAATAGCTGAAATTGCAACTCAATAGAACATACAAATCAAAACTGGCAACCAAAACATCCAACGCCCTTCTGTTATGAAATTAGATGTTTTAATAAGCGACACAACTAAATTTTTTACATACCTCAAATTAAACTCTTATGCACAACAAGAAAAAATTTGATCAACTTTCTTTGCTAAGAACAAAACGCATTCCATCGAAAAAATAATTTGAGCTTTTCTATAGCAATAAAGTTCGTCTGAGCAACAACAAAGAAACAAAATATAAAATAAAATTAATAGCATTATTCTATTTATTTTATTTTATATTTTTTTCGACTATATTTTTTATTGATCGTTGCCAAATTTAGTTTAGGTAGCCTGCATTAGAAACAAACTTACGTACCTGCATTAGAAACAAAATAATTTTTGAGCAATCACGATTGCTTATTGTTCTCATTTGACCGTTTTTGGTGTCCGTGCCTTTTTCAACTTGAAGCAGAAACCTCTGCAGCACCACCGTCCACCGTCCTCTGCTGGCGGCGCACAGTGGGGCAAGTGTACGGAGAGCTTGGACATTTCAGTAAAACCAATTTCTACTTAAAAATGTGATAATATTTTGTTATTTAAAATGTAAAGATGATCAAATACTAAGTCATTAGTGCAAAATAAAATATTTAATTAACATTTAAAAACAATTTTTAAAGAAATATGTAACAGTATTTTAGCCAATTTCCATTCCATCATCTTCAAGCAAATTCTTCACTTGTTGTGACATTTCGTGGTGCAAACTGCAAATCTTTGGACGCAAATTTGAGATAAGAGGATCAGAATTGATTAATAAATTATTAACGTCTCTATTGTTATCTATTCTGGACGTTTTCCTTGAATTCAATTCCCTATACGATCGAAAATACTTATGGTTTGCCTCTTGAGCGTCTTCGGAGAGTTGACCGATTGGTACTATAGCATACTTAGCTATTTCGGGTCCGTGTATAAGTAATTTATGCACTGTAACGGGCATAAAATACCAACCATATAAAGTCACATACATCTGAGCTGTCTCTTTCGTATGTATTTCAAATTTTTTAAATTTAATCGTGAATCCAGATGAAATAACTTGCAAAATCGTTGAAAATCGTTTTATCATGTCAAGATTTATTCCGGTTATGGAAGCTGATAATTCTGCATTCGCAAAGAACTTTCGTGACGTATTTCCGTCGTTGGATGTTCCATGGCCTTTTTTTACATAACCTACCATCAACCCCAGCTTAGATTTAAATTCGTTTTGTATTCTTGCCTTTCTTTGTTGTAACAATTCTTTGTGGACAGGTGACTTCGCACTCCACTCCTTGAAGTCAAGCCTATAAGCAATGTGTATGAGGCATTCAAAACAACGTATCCAACAATGCAGAGGTAATAAACCAAAACGAAAATGGTCTTCTTTAATTTCTTTTTTGTTCACCACACTTAAATTATTCATTTCTTTAGGTAACGCGTCGCAAATATAACAACGCATCGAGGAAGTAGTTTCCGTTAAGTAGTTGCAAATTTTGCCATCCACCATAGTTAAATGCAATTCATAGTTTATGGTAATAACATGATCTTGATTTACGAGTATGTATGGCTGAAGGGTATCTATTTGCGATTGCACTTTTTCTACGAAATTTGTCGCTGTTTCTTTCGTTTCCTTTGCAAATTCGAAACTTATTGGTCGACAAAATCTAGTAGAAGAAGGCTTTTCATTGATCCAAACCACCATATCTTCATCTTTCTTGATAATTTTAAGGGGGACTACACTAATAATAAATACCGTCGAGTCGTCTATTTCAGTGCTAGAAGATTGTTTGTACTGCGACCAGGGGCGGTAAATAGGGGGGTCAAGAGGGGGCGGTTGCACCCCCAAATTTTTTGAGCAGAATGACAGAAAATGGGTGTATTCAATTTATGTAAGTCGGAAATCAATGTTCATTAAAAAAATCTCGCTGGTTCTCAGTAACTATTTGATGAAACTCGACACATTCCCAGACTAGAAAAAGTGTTTTTCGTTATTTGGATGATGACTTAGAAATTCACGAAGTATTTTTCGGCCTTTTCTCGGCTAAATATTTCATACTTGTGTGCGCAGTGTAATGATGGTATGTCCAATATGAGAGGCTCGTGCAAAGTGGTGTGGCTGCATGGTTTTCTCTAGAAAATTCCTTGATATTTTACATTCACTTTTACGCTCATTTTTTAAGTGTATATTTCTTTAATGAATATTCATCGCTTTCTTTTGCTAGAAACACGTTTCAGCTGCTCAATGCATTATCTGCTTTCATAGAAACTTCTTAAAAACGCATGTGCTTATTGAACAAAAAAAAAACATATCAACAAATGCCTTTTATTGGGCTCTATAGTTTTGCAATCTCGGAGTGACACAAGATGGTCTTCCAGAGTTAAAACCATAAAAACCTTTCTCTAAAACTTCAAAGCAGTGATTTGACGACTCTGAGAATTATTGCAAAACGATTCTTTCAATGTGCCCTTCAGCATGTATGACTTCGTTTGAATTTTTATTCAATTTGTTTGTATTGCGGAAAGTGTTTTAAAAATGCTTTACTCTATCAAAACATCTTCAATCTGCTACCCTTAATTTTCGGACTATTCAAGCCACAGTTCAATCTACAATTGATCTGTGCGTTCATACTACCACAGTTCAATCTTCAATTAAAATTGAAAATAGATTTTACATAGTTGTATATTTCAATCAATCGAGAAACTTTTTCAAAAAAATTCTTTCTTCGAGCCAATTTTAAAAAGGCGCTAAAAAAATAAAAAATTCCACATGATGATGGTGAAGTCAAACACTGATTTTTTAATTTTTTGTATGAAGTAATAGATTGTTTTTCGAATAAAATTAACACAAGATTTGATGATAATTATTTTTCTGCATGGTTGACTCTATATTACCTGGATTGGATTTTTGGGATAGCACTAGGCAAGAAAAATTAGAAGCAATATACAGACATACCGGTTATCACATCCAGAGACTGCAGTTCTGTCCTTGTTATGGACTCTTCAGCCTGGAATAGTGAATAACAGAGCTGGTGGCAGATGACATCTCATTGAAGCTGAGAGCGCCGACAAGACTAGGTTATTCAATGATGAAAAATTAAGCCTCTCGCAATTTTTGGAGTTGCAGGTGAGATTTTGAAGAGCAAGAAATAAAAAGTGTTTTCATACGTAACTTTGCTACTTCAATTATTTTTAAACTATTCCAATCAGCTCAGCTGGTAGAGAAAGATTTTTGTTAGGTTAGAGAAATATTTTCGAAGCACAATGGGCAAAAAAAAAAAAAAAAAAACTTTTCTATCTAGCTGTACTGGCAAAACAGCACGACACTACGACACTAGGCACTGATAGCAACACGATTCTCTGCTCCTCCGAATTCCAAAAATCATGCATTAAAACTTTTCCAAAAGGTATAAAAACTTCAGTATCGAGATGTTTTGTATGATAACTTATTGGAAAATGAATCAAAATTTTAATTGCTTTTAAGCACTAATTTTTATTCATATTAAACCGATTTTATGAACACTTCCTGTTAGCTAATTTTGTATTTGTTACCGCACTGTGGTAATACATATTTAAGAAACTCGACCCCCCAAATGAAATGCTGAAATGCCGCCCCTGACTGCGACTGGTTGGAAGCACCGTCACATCCCCATTTTAATATCATAGTGAGGTTCTGAGGGGAGCTTTTTTCAATTTTATCAGATAATAATTTTATGAATCGGGAAGAAGTATGATCCAATAAATTTTGTAAACCTACGTTAACTCCGGAATCTGTAACTTTTACATTATCAGGATAGCACTCTTTTTTAGTAATTTGAATTTTTTTATAACTTGGATAAATGTTCCTGCCCAAATCTTTTGCATTTTTTCTGAGAGAATCATATTGAAACCTCGTAAGTTTAGCAGTTGCATACATGGCTAACATTTTTTCATTGTAACCAGGAATATTATTAGGTTTAGAGAGATTTTCACAAAATTCTTTTATTGCTTTAATATGCTCGGGATGGTTTTGGATAAAATTAAAAATATATACTGCCTCGTCGTCAGACCTGAGCTTTTTGTTTAAGACAAAATTAAACATTTCGTCAGAACAGTTTCTTAAATGTTCAGTTTTTCTGCGTTTTTGTCGATCGGACAAATGTTCAAACGATTTCGAGCGTAATGGAGGAGAAATACCTGTTGATGAACAAGGCATAAGTTCATAAATGAATTCTTCCAAAAAAAGACAAATTCATATTCAGCCACTGTTCATTTTTCCTGAGAAACGGTTCCAAAGTTCTATTTGGCGAAGACCACTTCGTTGATAAATAATTGCAATATTTTCTCAATTTATCTCTTAATTTCGTCTTTGTCGTATTTGTAATCTCAGAACCAAGAGTGTTAATCCATTTTTCCAGAGCCAGGTCGTAATCGGTAAAAGGAATAGAATTTGTCTTTAAAAAAATAAAAAGGTCACGGTTGGTTTTGAAACTCATCTTTCACCAGCAAGTCTATGGGGTCAAGCACCGATATCATTCAAGTTTGCTTACCAAAGCGAGCGTACACAAGAATTCGTATACACTAGAGCCATCATAGAATTACATTGTTAAGTACAAAACTTTAGACTGCACAAAAAACGTATTTATAGATCACCGAATAGCAATAATTGATAAGCGAAATCTTTAGAACATAAACAACAACTCTAACTAATGCGAAGACCTATTTAGAAAATATCATTAAATGAAGCATGAGCAGACGATAGATTAAAAATTAAAGTTAAATTCATTTTTTATCACAATGTTCTATTTTTTTCGTTTATGGCTGTTTAATAACAGACGATATTTTAAATTATTTTTTTAATAACTTTTTACAACTTAGCATACACGAAAAAAAATCCGAAGCGTCACTGATTACTTTCGGATATTGGATAGCTGAACTCGGGTATTCTGAGGATGATACTTCAGAATAAAAGATGAAAATTTTAGGCATGATAATTCCTTCAGAATTTATTTTGGATAAATCTGGTGAAGTATTAAATGGATATTTAAATTAAAAAGTGTTTACTTTTGTTTGTTAGACAACTTGCTGGACTAAAATCAAAAGTAAATAGCTTTTAATGCTCTAAAAAGTAAATAGCTTGCTGTAAGTTCTCCTAATATAGAATGTAATAAAAGAAATTAGATGTTTATTAAGGACAAACGTTTGCTTTTTGAAGAAAAACACTTCTCTTGATGTACATGTATAATATTTTGATATTTTCAAAATATTCCTGCTCCTTGTTTTCCTTTTTACTCATTTTGTGATGTGTTTGTTATTGTGTACATACAATTTATGAGAAGTATTTTTGGGAGATTATTGTGTCTTTTTCGTCTGCTGTCACTTATAACTCAAAATAGTACCAATTTTTGTAGTCCCCGAAATAAGCAAACGAAACCATGCTTCTAAGCATCTCATATGATTTTGTCCCACAGTCGACAAATGACACAATGAAACTGATTCCTCGAAGTATTTAATAGAAATAATTTGCAATAAAAAGTAAACAAACTGAAAACTGTAAACATGTTTACTTGATTAAAGTGAAAAAACCAACGTAAATAATACGTTTCGTGCAACGTTCATTTCGTATTCGTTTCGTCGTCCTCGTAGTAAAATATTTACTTATCTTTAATTTTTAATATGTTTTGAATAGGCAGGTTTAGGCAAAAACTGAAACCGGATTATGAAAGCTGAAACTCTCTACAATGCTTGGGATATAATTGTTTTGTTAGCGTTTGTTAGCGATTTTCGTAATTCAAAAATACATTCAAAATACTTTGAAAATTATCTCCAAAATTTTCGTATTTTCTAAGAAACGTTTTTGGGTGTTTTTCTTATTTATTAGGAGTGCATAAAGCCCAGCACATCACACTATTAAATTTGAACAGTTCTTAAACAAGTTATCTACTGTTTACTAAATTGTCTTCTAACGAAGTAGCTAGTTAATTCTTCGAATTCAAGGTATTATCTTCGAGTAATAATGTTAAAAACTAGTAAGATTAGTGGGAATATGTTCTTAGTTTATCAATACAACAGTAAAAATGCAAAACTAAATGGTTTAATTTTCCTCCCAATGTCCAAAATTAACATTAGGCTGCCCCACTGTGCGGCGTGGCGCGGCTGCTCCGGTTTTGAGCTATCCGCTTCTCCTGGTCGGAGGCGTCCATGTCCTACACATACGCACGTTCACACACACACGACTTCACACACATACACTCACACACGCCTACGTGCATACACACAGGTCTACGCGCACACACAACTATGCACACGTAACCGCCCAGGAGGAGAGGCAGGCTTGGGAGGGACAGGAGCCGTTTCTAGAAACAATAACTCCAATGAGTAGGGTCCTGTCTCAGTTCGTGATTGCGAAAAACATAATTTGAATTCAAAATTTCAGAATTCAAATTAATTTTCTTTTTTTTTATTTAGAACTCTAATGAGACAAATAAAGTATTTAAAAGTTAAAAGTTATTGTTTTAAGGGGTAACAAAACTTTTGAGCCGGAGACAGACAATTTCACGCATACGTTTCATAAAAACAAAGTAAAAACTTATTAGATTTTTTTCATTTTTTAACAGTGTGTTAAGCAAAAATAAAATTCCATCTTTTAAAATTCGTCTTATGTCAAAAACCGTGTAGTATTAAATTAAAGTTATTCTACCGTGTAATATCGAAACCGTGCTGTAGAAGTACCGTGTTATACGAGGGACGCCTGCATAATTCGTTGTTCGAAAATTTTTCTTACTAATTATGAAATGTTAGTGGTTACATCGTTTTCACGTCACCACGCAGCAGTTACGTAAGTTAACTTTATGCAAGTTTATTTGCGAGAAATATCCATAGTATCTAGATTTTAAATTAATAAGTCAATTTGTCACAAAAATATATTCTAATAAGCGGGATATTCCATTATCCGGGACCAAAATAATGAATTATTACGGCTTGGTACATTTAAAATGTATTACATTAAGCGGTATATTCTTTTAACCGATATTCTAATAAGCGGGCTCGACTGTACCTTAGTAAGGTTTTTACAAATTTTGAATTGTATCAATTTCCGTGCCTATGAGTGAATTATTAAAATATTTTACCACTCGTCAAATAGAACAACAAGAAATATAAATTACAGCTGCTTCATTACTGTTATTTATCCAGCACTATAAAAGGTAGAGTAACAATCACAAGTATAAATACTGGTGACTGTAGAAAGAAGTACATAAAAAAGAAGTACAGTGAAACCTGTGTAAGTTGACCATTTGCAGTGCACTACTTTAATGGTAAACTTGAACAGGTGGTCAACTTACAAATGTTGATTTATATGATAAAGGCTAATTCCGTGCCAGAAAAAAGCCGTCAACTTACAACGGTAGTCAACTTTACAAGTTTTACTGTACTTATATTGTTAATAAGGAACCAGGGTTCAAATAAAACAAATTACTTGTCTATAAGCTAGGGTCAGGTGGGGTAAAATGGGTATAAAATGGCCTACTTTTGGATTTTCACTCAAGTATTTTTGTCAAAATATTTCGTTTCTATTTTTTTTTTTTTTTTTTTGTTTTATGTATACATTACATATGTTGAGAGTAGAATTAAATGATTTTCACACATAATTTGATACAAATTTATTTTTGAGAGGAGTGTTTATGGCTATATGTTTTGCATACCCATTTTACCCCACGCAGGTGAAAATGGGTAGCCTATGGGGTAAAATGGGTATTAAAGTCTAAGAAGAGAGAAAAAAGCATACTATCTGTTCAATGCAGTGTGATTGTAAAGGCATAAGAGTCAGTTATCAAAATTTAACTATTTAATTTTAAAAAAATAGTGCAAACAGTAAATTTGACAAAATATTAATAAGGTTTCTTTGAACGCATGATATCCATGCTTGTCTTTCTTTTAAAAAAGTAATGGCATATTGTTAATTTGTGGCTCATTAAAAATTTTTATTATTTGATGTTCTTCAATGAAATCCATGTCGTCTATATCAGGAAAAATATAAAAAAATCCCCCATCTCGGATTTTTTAAAAGTATTTCACCTCATAAAATTTTCCTCAACAGCCATATATTTGCAATAAATTCTTTCTTACTTGTTTCCTCAAAGTATAGTACTTATACCTTTGCACCTGTGGTTAAACTTTGCTTCATAAGCATATTTTCAACATTTTCTATTCCAGATACTTCCTCTGAATGGAGATTTTCTTTTTCATCTATTTTTTATTTTCTTGTTTTTAAATTCCTTACGTTTTTTATTTTCAACTCTTAGCCTTTCTAAAACATCTTTGTCATCTATTTCCTGTATTTGACAGCACCTGTTTAAGTTGTTTTAAATAAATCATTCAGGTAGTTGTCAAATCTGAAGCACTTGTTGAAATTGCTGACAATATTGCACTTTTCAAATCTTTATAAGGTGACAAAATTGTGCTTTGTGATGCATACTTTTTGGATTGAAACGAGGATGTGTTCCGAGAAATTAAAGGTACATTAGAGTACATTAGAGAAATTGATATAGAATATGATCAATATTCTATACACTGGCTGGGCCCAGCATAATCTGAGGAAATTGTTATTTTTTGCGCAAGTGCACACAAACACTAGAATAAGTATACCTGTGGCTTATTTTTATTTATTATGATGGAGTGAAGTTTATTTTATAAAATCATGGCATTGTGCATATTTTTATGTTTCAATCATTTTGACTTAACCACAAATGAATTAATATTCATGTAAAGAAAAATATGCTGTACCTTTTAAAACAACTTGCTGGAATGATAAGCCTAACCATATATACCCATTTTACCCCATTTTCAAAATATGAGATTAAAAATAGAAAAAAAAAATTTTTTCTTCCCTGTAAGTGGAAGCAGCAATAAAAATGTCCAACTAAAGATATTATGACACAGTAATAAAAATTCCTCAAAAATCAGGAGCTGGAGATAGAAGTTTAAGCAGACAACATGCGGCTTGAATTTATCGACTTCAATTTAAAGTGTTACCACTCACTAAAATATAATCTATTGAAAAAATATATTTTGTGATATAGAATTCAGAACAGCTAAGTATAATGACCAACCCAAAAAAATGCAAATTTAATTTTAAAAAACTGACTTTTTAAACCATATATTTTGACTACCCATTTTACCCCACTACCCATTTTACCCCACCTGACCCTATATGTAAACGTTGCATGATAGTGAGAACCTTCAGAATATAGGCAATTAACATTTTAAAAGTAATACTACGTCATATTTACTTACTGAAACTCTTTCAGAAAAGGATCATTTTAACAAAAACAAAAGTCTTGAGTTTGCCGAGACTGTTATATATTTCACATTATTTTGAAACTTCACGTTGAAGGTTTTACGGGAGAAAGCAGTGAATCAATTCTCTAAAAATCTTGAACTTGAAAAAGGATTAACTATTGTTATTTATATTACAACATAATAACATATTTTGAAATCTTTATTCTTACTAATAATAAAGCTGAAAGTCTCTCTGTCCGGAGGATGTCTGTGACGCGCATAGCGAATAGACCGTTCGGCCGATTTTCATGAAATTTGGCACAAAGTTAGTTTGTAGCATGGGCATGGGGGTGTGCACCTCGAAGCGATTTTTTGAAAATTCGATGTGGTTCTTTTTCTATTCCAATTTTAAGAAGAAAACTATCATAAACTACGAAATTATCGTAACGTGGAACCGTAACATGGGCACATGCCAATTGGCGAGATACGAAATTATCATAACGTAGAACTGTAATGTAGGTACAAGCCAATTGGCGAGAAAATTCACCATACATTATTTGTAAAAATACAAAAGACCTTTTAATTTTTCTATTACGGGCAAAGCCGTGCGGGTGCCACTAGTATTTAATAAATACATGAGCACTGCTTTCCTCGTTCATGTCCAGGCATCAAGCAGTACAATATTCTATGGTACAGACATAAAGCAAGACGAATGATTTTCAAAATTTCCCACCAAAATATAGCAAATGATTTCAAATCGATGTTTCTCATTTGATGTAAGCAATGAAACACTGAAAGTTACAACAGTGAAAGCAAAACGAACAATATTTACCCTTGATCAAGAATATTCAAAAACTGAGCCACTGTTATGAACAAAAAATTTAACACAATAAAATACAAATTTAAACCAACCACCATTTGAATCTGTTGTTCATAAAAATCGGTGAAGAATGTTAATAGACGGTGGCGCTAGTAGTTATTTTGAAATTTCATCCGCGTGACATACAGTTAGGCTGCGTTCGGAAATAATCCAACACTTACACCGCGTGGTTAGTCCGATGTGGTTATGACGTATCTGGAATTTCTCTAGGAAGCCTGGTAGAACAGCTGTGTTTCCGAACGCTCGCGATTACACCGCGGTGGTTCTAGTTCAGCTGCAAACGACGCTGCAATCAAAGCGTAACTTTCGCGATCACGTGCGTTACGATCAAAACATGAAACACAACCGGATTGGCCAACACAGACTTTCTGACGACGCTAACCGCTTCCAGACGGTGGTGCGACAGGTTGCTACCAAGTCGACAGCAGCGTTTCCGAAAGCGGTTAAGTGACGTCACCAGTTCCACCGCAAGCGTTTCCGAACGCTTGCAGTAGCACTGAGGCAACCGATCTTTGTTTCCGAGTTCACCCAAATAGTCTGTGATAGCGCAAAAACAATATAAACATTGGGCTACTTCGGAAACAGGCACCGGTGCCATCGAAGGCGTTCGGAAAAAATCGAATCCCAATACGTTTTCAATTAGGGGCTCAACCGTTTCAACCGCTTGCTCTGGCATCGGTCCTGTTTCCGAATGTAGCCTTAGTGACGCATTATAAAAATTACACAATTTAAAAGAAAATGTTCTTATTTTAACTATATCTTCTTTTGAGTTAGACTAAGAAAACATAACATAATAAATTGTTTTGCGTGTATTGTAAGGCTGCGTTCGGAAACGCTCCACCGGTTACACAGCGTGGTTAGACCGGTGTGGTAATGACGTATTTGGAATTTCTCTAGGAAGCCTAGTAGAACAGCTGTGTTTTCAAACGATGTGGTTACACCGCGGTAGTTCTAGTTCAGCAGCAAACGACGTTCTAATTAAAGCATAACTTTCGTGATGGGGAAAGTCACATGCGTTACGATCAAAACATGAAACATGACCGGATTGGCTAACACAGATTTTGTGACGTATG
The DNA here is from genome assembly GCF_026930045.1 of Uloborus diversus. Lineage (NCBI taxonomy): Eukaryota > Metazoa > Arthropoda > Arachnida > Araneae > Uloboridae > Uloborus > Uloborus diversus. The sequence continues at coordinate 120,955,854 of NC_072734.1, read as the reverse complement.
TGACATCGCTATCGGCTTCCAGACTGCGGTACGACAGGTTGCTACGAAGTCGACTGCCAAAAAACGACAGCAGCGTTTCCGAACGCGGTTAAATGACGTCACCGGTTCGATCGCAAGCTTTTCCGAACGCTTGCGGTGGCACCGAGGCGACCGATCCTTGTTTCCGAATGCACCCTAGTAGTTGAGTCCAGTAGCAATTTTTTTTTTTTTCCAACTGTCTGTGGCGCAGATTAAAAACTTACAAGATGGTCTGCAAGGTAAACTAGAGTTAGATAAGTAGAAACCTGTGATGTTCCTATCTATTTTTCTGAGGGTATACTCCCAGTAATCCATTATGCACAATATTTGTATTCGATGATATACATAATATGTCTAAGAAATGTTTGTTAGCATACGGCGTATATGGAGTACAATGGGAACATCCCTGGTTGTGACACATCCCAAAGGAATATCTGAAAATAAAATTTTAGATTAAAAAAAAGTAAGCTAAAATACTTGAAAATACAATGAAAACTCAAGGCGCAGGCAGCTGCCAAAGCAAGTGCTTTTGACCTCTTAACCACTGAGGACTCCTGTATAGCTTTTAAGTCCCTTTTTTTTTTTTTTTTTACTCTTTCCTTACGTTTCATTGTATTTTTTTTTCCTTTTAAATTCGAAATCCTAGCAGGAAGCGAAAAAATTCTAAATTTAGAAATAGTCTGCACAACCTCTCAAGACGTTGCAATGGGCATCACCGTGTCGCAAAGTTTCTGCTACGGGCAGTTAAAAATAAATTAGTTGAAGTAGTATTACATAAAACTTAGTTTTCGCCAAAATCGATTAATTTGCTGCTGTGAAATTACATACTCAACTTCTTATAATCATCAAATCAATGTGACCATAATTTAAGCATAATTCACAATATATTGTCCTGAGTACAGGGTTAAGTTAGGGGCGGACTGGCCAGGTCGGCTAGTCGGGGATCCCCGACTGGGCCAACCGCCGAGTGGGCCACTCCAAGCAATTTTTTTATTGAACTTAATACATTTAAATTCAAGCCTAACATTTTTCAAAGTGTTAAAATAATTTTAAAAAAGCATGTAATTTGCTTACTCGATGTGAAAAAAGCGTTTGGAAACAGGTTTACTTTTTTTCCATCCTAAGCTAAGAAAAAGTAAAGAACCTAAGTCCACACGTGCGAAGGCTTTCCTCTCTCATCAATTTTCTATCTAGTTTTTAGAGCCCTGGGAGCCATGGCTCCCACATTCAGGAAACGGGAAGGGGTCAGAGAAATTGGGGTCGGACGCGGCCTGAAAAAGGGTACGGGACGAAAAAAGAGCGTTAAAAAATTATATTTGCACGTCTATTAACAAAAATTTAATGGGCCTGCACTATCAGACAAAGCGGCTCCAGCGCTGCTATAAATGCACGGACCATGTTTTGGGGTGTTTATACATGAGTAAGGACGTGCACAAAGGGGGGGACACTTGTTGGCCCGGGGGGGGACACTTGTTGGCCCGGGGGGGGGGACACTTGTTGGCCCGGTTCCGAGCCTGAAGGGATCCCGAGATTTTTAAATGAGGGGTGAAATATATGTAGGGACGTAGAGGTAAACAATATGGAGGGGGCCCCGTAAAAGTCATTTCTGCCGGGCCCCAAAATTTCTAAGCACGCCCCTGTACATGAGAATCCTTTGAATATCAAAAAACTGCCTGAAATGAGCAATGCTTCTCTCCCTGCTCTCTATCAATTTTCGTCAAACAGCCAACTTCATACAGACAAAAGGGAGAAATGAACTGAAATCCCCAATTAGAGACTCCGGCTGAAGAAGTATTGAAATGCTAAATGAACTGGGCTTTGTCCCTCCACTTTTTTTAGCTCAAAATTAACGATGGATCAAAAAATCATAAAGTTGATTGATTCAGGTGTTTATTGAACAAAAATTTGATTTAATAAGAGTGGATTTTATATTTTTCTCAAGTTATCTATATATTACTGTTATAAAGATGAACGATTTTTTTTTTTTTTTGTATAAAATAGACTCTAAAACTACTGGACCTTTTTTAACCATTTTTTTCACTATAGAAAGCTACATTATCAAGAAATAACATAGCCTATAAATTATTTCTTAAAAACTTAGCCCAAAAAAGTTATTTAGCGTTTTAGCCCACTGTTAAAGCGAGAACTGAAATAAATATTTAACCCAATGCCCAAGGGCAGTATGAAATTCAACTCTGCTTTCTGTGATGAAAATTTCCTGCTTTGATGTATTAATTGCGAAGGGATAAAAGGCAAGAGAGTAAAGCTTTCATTTCTTGAAGCAAAGATCTCAATTCGCTTGAAATATTTGAAAGCGAAGTGTTGAAAAAAATCTGGTTTCTTGCTAAATTCACGTAAAAAGTGTCTTCCTTTTGTCGAAGTTGAATCTGAAAGTACCGTACATAACAACATTTGATCCCGGCTCAAATCATCTGAGTCTTGACGCCACTGGCAAGAAGACTTCGATGATTATCAAACTAATCAGTAAACTATTAAAGGAAAAGATGGTCGAATTTGTAAAAGACATATCTTATCTCCATCCAGATAAATCACAACAGGATGTACACCAAAGATCAGTGGATGATTGTTATCCTTGGATGAAAGAACAAATCATGCAGTATATGAAGGTCACTAAAGTACGCGTGGAAAAATAGTTAATGAAACCAATGCTCAGCTAGAGAGCGAAATTATCGTTTAAACGTTTTCGTTCAAAAGATCGAACCGCTAATCTATCGGAGTTCGTTTCGCTCGCTATTCGACTGAGTTACGGTTACGTAGTCGTTTGGCGATAAAAAATAGAGTTATGGGATTATTACAATCAAAGCTACTGTTAACATACTTCATTGTATGTTTTGTTTATTTGTCGAAAAATTTTAAATTGCAAAGAATTGTTTGTAGGTTTTTTTAAAGGGTGTTTAAGCATTTTAGTCGAAGAAAATGATTATTTTACACCAATGGTTGAGTTATCGTTTATTCAAGGGATATTTTTTCCTTTACCATTTTTTAAACGATAGATTTTCGATAGTTACACGGTGGATTTTTGTACGTTACCTAAATTTGCGTTTTCAAAACTGCAAAATCAAAAAATTTCTAGGCACAGCCTCCGAATCCTGATCTTTCTCCTAACGTCCTTCAGGATAGCCTGAGATGCGTTTTTTGCCTTTCAGTTACGAATATTTTAAGGAACGTGTCCGTGTCCCCAAACCACCTGCCCATCAGTATTACTACTCAAGATGACCTGAAATTGTACTTTTAAGATATTAGTTTCAAAAAACTTCGTGAGATATCCTCAAAGCCTTCCCTTTCCCTCTCAGTTAGCGTCCCCAAGCTAGCCCAAAAGTTACATTTCCAGTTTTAAAAAGTTCATTGGAGGGCCCAAAAGCCTCATTTTTGAGCATTTTTGAAAGCCTCACTCAGGAATCTTGAGCTTTGTGTTTACTTTTGGGGCAGCAAGACTTCCCCCAAGTCTGCAATTCTGTTTTTCAAGCTTTAAGAATTCCTCCTAATTCATTAATAATACCAAAGGTTGACTGAAATTGCACTTTTTAAGAACTAAACTATGAAAATTTTGCAGAGAGAGTCCTCGTGACATCACCATTTCCTTAAATTCATTCCCCACAGATAGCTTACAATTTCCCCCCCCCCCTTCTTTCCTGTGTTGTAACTATATAAGTCCATCTTTCCTTCAAAGTTATAGATAGCATTTAAAAAATTCTCAGTATTTTTCTTATCTTACACTTGATAAATTCAACCTTTTTTTTAAATTAAAACTTAGTATAGAAACTTGAAAAAACAGGCAAGGGTGGCAGCTCCATGTCTTTCCTCTGTGTAGGAAACATCGAGGATCCTACAAAATTTAAATTTCTTACTTTGCAATGGTGGGCCAGAACATGTTTTTGCCGACTGGGCCAAAGTTAGTCAGTCCGCCCCTGGGTTAAGTTAAATTACCCTTTAAGACGACCTACATAGAGACAATTTAATAAAAGTGTGTAGCTGAAACTTGGTATATATGTAATATGGACAATGCGAAATAGCAATATGCAATAAGATAATGCTAGTTCAAGTTTTTACCGCTATTTGTTTTTACCGCTCGTTATTATCGATTAGGGTTTTTTTTTTTTTTTTTTTTTTTTTTTTTTTTTTTTTTTTTTTTTTTGAACTCTTAAGCAATTGCAATTCTCATCGCAGAAACAAAACATTAATCCCAAACATCTAACTAACCAAAATAACACTAACTAGCCAGTTGTGCAGTGGACAGTAAATAAAGATAAAAGTACTTGCCGAAATTGGCGACTCAATCGCATGGTGTCATCTACATCATTCTACTAATCGATGTCGTTTACTAAAGCTTGTTTCAGCGTTTATTTTGATTGCAGTAGCTATGTTCAACCATCAAGTATCTGATTACCATGAATCAAGAACTTAAGCATTATACATATTGTCTATAACTATAAATTATACAGAAAGGAAAAAAAAGCATAACAAAAACTTTACAAATGTTAAGAGCATTTTAAATTGCGCCATTTTTAAAACCTTTGAAATAATTTAAAAATATGTTCTAAAAAAATGCATTTTTGAAAAACTATTGAGCTTACAAATGTTGCTTAAAAGAAATGTCTACGCATTTGCATAACGTGGGTTTTTTTTTTTTTTAATAGTACGTCAAAGTAAAGGTAATTCAATTTCAAATTAAAAGTTTTGAGCAAACATGAGAGTTTTGGCATCAGGAGACGTTTGACTTGTTTTTTGCGTTTAAAAATCAATAATCCTTAACAGAAAGGGAATTCTTGTTTGAAATAATAAAAATGGTATAAAAAATGATCAGCGATATAACCTAACAAATGACATCAACTTGGAATTTTATCATGGCAAAATATTACATAATTAAAAACTGAGCGTATGTATGCATCTATCTATACATATCTTCGCCTCAGAGCAACAGTAGGATATCTTAGTGTTTATTCCTGGGATTACATGTCTTACTATTGCTCTGAAGCTACGATGTGTCCGAGTTACTTCTCCCGAACGCCAGTGAACTGACCACCAAACCAGGTATCGATACATTCGTAATTTTTCCCGTCTTTATGTTTGGTTATTTAACATAATCCTCCAATTATAATTAACGAAGATATCAATTAAAAGCTATTAATTATGATACTTAGATTTCGACATAAAATCCCTATTTTTCGAAGGTTTTCCCCATTCAAATTATAATTCAGTGCTTCCTCTCAACTTTCCGTAACAATGCTTTTCTTAAAATTTGTAGGAATGAAGAAAATCATTGATAAGAAAAATCTCTTCTTTTTTTTTTTTTTTTTTTCAAATATGAATAAATAAAATTCCAGCTTTCGTTTTTGAGCTTTTCCTGTAAACGGAGGATTTAAAATATTTCCTTTATGGTTATTTTTCCGCAATCTGCCGCAAAATTTTACTGATTTTTTTTTTTTTTTTTTTTTTTTTTTTCACGCCTGATTGTTGAACACGCGTTACTTGACATAACTTTTACTTTCGAGGTAGACCGTGCAAAGCCGCTTGACGCAGCTAATAAACCATAAAAGTTGTTTTGTAAAATAACTGATTAAATTTTCACTTTTTTTCCCCATTTTTAGAGAATTGCAGTATTTAAGTTACAGTTGTGAAGTAGGAATCGGACTGGGGTAAAGGAGTTGGAGTAGCTCGTTTTCCTTCCGATTCTGTAGACCTGATATAAGTGTCACATTGTGTTTGCAGAGATTCAAAATAGCGTCTTACGGAAATTTCTCCGAGCCATCATACTCGATAAATGCAATGGCAGGCTATTGTTGGAGACGAAATAAAATCATTATTACTCCCCAAAATCATTACAGTTCCTTTTTAGTAAAAAACAGTTTTTCGCTTACTGATGGATAATCTAAAGAAACCTTTTATTTTTTAATTAGCTCGTTTTCATTTTCTTTTTTAATTTAATTTTATTTTTCATATTTTTATTTATTTATTGAAAAAATCGCGAACAAGTTTTACAATCATAAAGCTGAATGATATGGCATTATTTTACATAATTATTTAGGTGCAAGTAGAAAAATATTTCCTTGGAGGTACTTTTTTTCCAAAATTCAACCTTCTGCACGGTAATTTTATAGCTCTCTAAATCTCAAACGCACAAAAACGATCTACATAAGATAAAAAAAGAAGTATCCTAAACAAAACATATTTCCGGCACATTGTCTCAGTAACTTGAGCATTTTATGGGCTAATTGCATTTTCGATTTTCTATTTTCACCCTGTTTACTTCTCAACTAACATTTTCCGAAAAATCTTTGACTTTCACTTACTCCAGATTAGAACACGTAAAGAACCATTTTTCCGCGAAATATCATTGCTATAAAATGCATCCTACATCAAAGATTTTCAAGCCATATGATATAGAATGCACTTAACTGGCCCCTCACATCAGTTTTATTTCTCCGACAAAGATGCGCACTACACATTTTACGAGACGCATCAATATTTTACTGCACTTGACGTGCGTTTTATTCCTACAAACAACTAAAGCATCTATAAAATAGCTTGTAAATTTAAGATATGAATAAAAATGTAATAAATAAAGTATTAAAATGCGCCATAAACTATCTTGTAGTACAAAATATGTTCAAATATCACGGAGATATGCAATACGAACATACAAATCAAAAGAAGGCCAATAAATAATTACTTTCTAGCATTTTTTGAAAGCTTCCATTTGAGAATTTACTGCTAGATGTTTAAGTTTTAAAAAAATTCAGACAACCAGTTTCATGTAAATTGTTTTGAAAAGTATTTTTGTGCAAATATAAGTTGTGGCAAAGATACAAAAATCTCACGCGCAACCTTTTTCAGCATGCGTTGACCAGTCAGAGTCAGTTTCAGTGGCTAAACGGTCCGAGCAATGCGATTGTTTCCATCGGTGAACAGGGCCTGATTAACGCACGGTCCGGCGGGTCCGCGGACCTGGGCACCACAAATTTAGGTGCACCAAAATAGCCTAGCCTAAATTCACTTACTTACTTTTTTTTAAAAAGCTTATTTTACTTTTTCTCAGCTTTAAGGGAAAGGAGGCTCAATTTTTTTTAAAAATCAGCTCAAAACCTCATAAAGTTAAAAACATTTCGCGTAAAGAAGTCGTTGTCCCCTAGCTCCGGAATTTCAAAATAATTACTCAGATGACATGTATGAACGTTTTCCAGAAGAATAACACACTTTCAAATTTTTGCAAAAAGTAACCCTTCTGGGAATGTTGAATGTTCCTGGAGAATGTTTTAGAAGGATAAGATCATTAAACATTACACATACATTTCCGAATGTGGATTCAGCCCTGCAGCTTCTTCTTACCTTGCCTATCAGCAGTTCTTCCAGTGAATGTTCCTTTTCCTTTTTGAAAAGAATCAAAAATCATTTGAAAAGCTGCGTTTCTCAGGGTACTTTACAGGCGTTTTCCTTATTGATCATTAAAAATTCTGTGACATCAAACATAGATTTCGATTATTTGATCAACACATTTGCCTCTGTTAAAGCCAGAAAGAAGACTTTTTAAAGCTTGATGTCAAAATTAGTAAGATTTTTTTTTTTTTTTTTGCAGTTTTAAATTGTTTTTTAACTTTTTTTCGTCTTAAGGTAAGGCAATTTTAACTGTGATTAGTGTGGTGACCATCAAGTGTTTGGTATTCAAATCCCAGGTTTCCTTTCAAATGTAGTAATGTTCCTTTAAAATGTAGTTTCTAGTATATTAGGTTTCTAGTATGAAATATTGACTTTATTATGGTGTGCATTTTCTCATGGGGGGGGGGGGGGCACCAACATCTACTCAGGACCTGGGCACCAGTTAGGCTTGATCGGGCCCTGTCGGTGAAAAGTACTACTTTTAGTCATTGAACTTGATAGAATGAGCAAAAAAAAACATAGAGCGAGGAAAATCTTTTATTTTGAAAACAATTAATTTTGAAATAATCTTTTTAGCTATGCGATCGTTCAAAGAATGCGTGGTTTTTATGACGTCACAAGTGATGAACTTTGGCTCGTAATTCGCTGACGCACTGAATGCTTACGCATGCTGTCTGCCGCGTTTCCACGTTATGATAATTCAGAAGCGAAATAATTATATAGCGCTCTACGCTTGCTATAAGCCATATCGCTGCCAGTACACGTGAGTAAAGATGCGAATAAAATATTGCGCTTGCGCTAATGGCATCAATGAATGGCATTTCATCACTTGTGATGTCATGTGCAGAAACGTAAAAAAATAAAATTGAATCTGCCCACCGATTAAAATAATTTTAAAAAATATTAAACTTTGTCAAATTATTTAAAAAATGGTCAAATCCTTTTTAAGCATGCTCTTTTAGAAAAAAAATTCTTTTAAAATTTGGAAACGACCCCATTGCTTGTACTCTGAAAGGGGCAGTTTCGGTTCCCTTCCCCGCTCCGAATGTAGGGTATAGTCGGTAAAGTGAAATGGTGAAATATTTGTTTTACTTTTTGCGCCAGCTATCTGGTAATATTTGAAGTACGTTGAAATTCGTATAATCTATTCCAGATGTCCCTGAAAATCAAGGACTATGATAGTTCAAGGAATTTTCCAAAATTGACTCATATTCAATTTTTTTTTAATTCGAAATTATTTTTGTTATTATAAAATGATAAAGATCTTGCTGAAAACATTTTAAGTATTAACTGAAATCCGCAAATTTTCGGTGCAGTATTTATTTATCAAATGATGAGCTTGTTTGAATTTTAAATGCTTTATAAAATTACTCAAGTGCATGCGGCGGTGCATGATTTATTCAATCATTTATTAAATCACTTACATATTTATTTTTTAACTAATTCATTTGCATTCCTTCATTTAATAATTTACTATTTATTCATTCATTTTTTAGAAAGTGCAAACTTACTACCGAAAGTAAAAAATAATGTTTCAATGCAAGTTTCATTACAAAATACGTTGTACTGCAATTTTCAAAACGAAATTCCCAATTGTTCATTTTAAAAAATGATACAATATCTTTATTATTTCACTTTGCCCCGCACTCCCCTACCTTCCCTCCTTTGTGCTGTAATTCCTTTCTTACTGTTTATGCAACAATAAATAAACTGATGTTACGATGTGCAACAAAGGCGAAGTACTAGTACGTGATCCTCTTTAAAAATCTGAGTAGTAACTTTGAATATAAAAAGTTACAGTTATTATTAATGCTAGCAGCACCGTTTTTTTACAACAAATGTTAAAGGTTTTTCTTATTTTCCAGTACAATTTTGAAGTCAGAATAACTGTGTTTTGTATGAAAAAAAACTGTTGAAATCTGCTGATCAATCTGCAGGTCAATGCATCACACTATACGTGCCATTTTCTGTACATTATAGCAATGATGGTGCGGTGAACATATACACCCAAACCAGTTTTTAATGCTGTCTTTTTTTCTGCAATTTCTTAAGTAAAAACGATTACTAGTTGTTTTCACTTGACCGTTCTTTGATGTTTGGTTCCTTATTCAACCCCATCGTCCTCTGTAGGCACGGCTCCTCTGGTTCTGAGCACTGTCCCCAGAATCCGCGTCTCCTGTTCGGTGGTGTCCATGTCCTACACATATACACGCTCATACACATACACACTCACACACACATACACACTCACACACGCACCTTTTACACACATACACACACGCCAACGTGCATACACACAGTTCTAAGCACACACACAAGCCTACGCATACACTTACACAACTATACATACGTAACCGCCCAAGAGGAAGGGGCAGGCTTTGGGGGACTGGAGCCGTTTCTAAAAACAATGACTCCAATAAGAAGGGACCTGCGGCAACTCGTGATTGTGAAAAGCATAATTTGAATTCAAAATTTCAGAATTCAAATTCTTTTTTTTTTTTTTTGGTGCGGCGTATTAAAATTTCATTCAGATTGGGGTTCAGATGATGAAATTTTAAAACGAGTGCAAGGTAGTATCTTCAAGTGATGAAATAGGCACCCCAATAGGAAGCCACTGTGTCCTCTCAAAAATTTCCCTATTCGGGGAATTTTGTCCGGCAAAAATTATCATCACTTGGTTTATATTGATTTCGTTTAAAGATTATTTTGTAAGTTTTTGGGTTATTTTCTATGTGAGATTTTTTTTATGCGGTCCCTATCCACCACATAAAAAAAAAATATTTTTTAACTGTGTTGCGAAAACAACTTTTTAAAGCTACACGTGAAGATTCGAACTTTTTTTTTTTGTGCGATTTTTTATACGGTCCCTATCTACCATATAAAACTAGGTTTTTGTGTATCGGGAAAGAATATGTTCGTAATGTTTGTTTTTTGATTACAGCTCAGAAATAATTTCGCATTTGGTTCCAACTTAACCGAAAAGTGATCCTGTTCGGCTGGAGAAAATATTCACGTTATAAAGGTCACAGAGCAGACTATTTCTTACCTTTCTATCAGAAAACCACTGTGCAGCTGCTTGATTCAAGGATAAACGCTTTGAAGATTCCTGGATAGACGCTCTAACACGCGTCACTTTTTCCAGCATTGTTCCGGTCTGATGTCGCCCAGGCGTTTCTGCTTTCAGTGTACCTATGGCTGCTAAGTTTAGTATCCAAACATGATGATTGATGATGAAATACCACATCGCGTAAAATTAGCATTGACGAAAGTCAGAGATAAATATGACTGAATCAAAACGAAATGAATTCAAAGCGCAAATGTTTTTACAGACCTGCGAAGTCGGAGGGAAAAGGACCAACGTTATTACGTAACCGAAGAGTGTAGCTCAGAGTGATTCATAAAAACTTATTTTCAGCTTGAATCCAGGACACCCCCTATTTTTTTACACTTACTAATAATATTATGCTGTACAAGTTTTAGCTTCTTACTCAAATTTCAAGACGGTGCTCAATGACCCCTCAATTTAACATTAGCCGTAGCATAGAAAGTGTCACAAAATTAGAAACATTTAATTTCCCCAGCTGTTTTTTAGTAAATAATTATTTTATTGCAATGTACATGCATGTTACTAGTGTATATTATAATATGCAGCGTTGTTTTTTCAGTTCAATGTATTTTTTTAACCACCCTCCCCATACTGATGAAGTTTGGGAGAGGGGGTTGAGCACCCTCTTTCATTTGAAATAGGAAGCTATAATTCTTCCAGTATATTACTATCCACAAATCTAAAAATATTGAAGGGTGTCCTGGTGTCAAGGAGAAACTTTTTTTACATGTATTTTTGATCCACCCTAGTGTAGCAACATGTACCCCTAGTGTAGAACACCGATTCACCGAGGTGAGGTTTCTGTTAGCCGAGCCGACAATAAAATCTATTTTTGACGTGATCGGGCTGGTATTGACAGAAGTTCGGGATTTGTACAAAGAAAGATAACAGACTTTTTAAAAAAATAATTGAAAATTAATGAATTTTTAATTTGAAAATAAAAATATTTTTCTAAAAATTGTTTTTTTTTAATGCATATTTTAATTTTTAACTTGGCATTGCAAAAAAAAAAAAAACAATTGTTTTTTTTAAACTTACTACAAGTTACTTTCCTATTTTAAATTTTTAACTGTGAAACATTACTTTTCATGTGTTCATTTTCACCTTTTAAAAATATCCTAATGTATTTTAATTAATACATTCTAAAATTTACGATCCTGACAGGTTTTCATAGAAAGCTTCTATTAACCGAGATTTCATGCATCCCAGACACTAACGTTCCCAATTAGCTCGGAAAATCGAAATTCTACAGTAGTAGCAAATATATCTGAGATTGAATCGTTTATGTCCAGTCAAAACAAAAAATACTCAAAAAAAGGTCTCAAAGTAACCCCCGAGTACAGAACAGATAGTCAATGAGGCGAGGAATGTGCGGCCCCGAGGCCGCATGTGGCCTCTTCGAGCTTTTTGTGCGGCCTTAATAAAAGCTAGCTCTTGTATTAATTCATATTTGACTACATCGCTTTCTCTCTAGGATGTATTTGTGTCTACAGAGCATTTCCAAGATCTAGTAAAAATGTTGAACAAGCAGAAAAATGAAAGTAAAATATTTGGTAAGTACAAAAATCTTTCAGACTCATGAATGCAAAAATACGTCGAAATATTTTTAAATTCGAGAATGCTCTTGCAATTTAACTAAAATTTGAACCACGTTTCGTAGATGCATCCGAAACTTTTATGGAACTGCAAACATAGCTATTTGAGTAAAGGGAAGTTACTGTCTTCAAATCACTTTTTGTCACTAAAAGGGATCCCTTAAAAATACTTTTTAATTCCCATGCCTACCAGATCATACACAAAATTTACTTTCATGTTTTGGAAGTACTTACCTTGAAAGTCAATATTTCCTTTCATGCGAAAATTAAAACCAGTTTAAGAACACAAATTACAGGTACACTCAAAGGATGAGTTAAAGCTTCGCGTAGCAAAGTTTAACCCAAAAAATTCAATTACTTTCAGCGGATTTTAAAACTATTTTGCAGTTTATTGCTTTACGTTAAATTTTCACATTTTAATGTTTTTATTTGGTAATGAATTCCTTTGTTATTTAATTGAAAACTGTTCAAAAAATGTATTCAAAAATATTTCCAATTACTTAGCATTTTCATTTGAAGTGGAACTTAACATTGCAGTTTCTAGTAAAAAACAAATGAAAATTACATTTTAATGTTTTGATTTTGTAATGAATTTCTTTATTATTTAATTTAAAACTGTTCAAAAAATGTATTCAAGAATATTTCTACTTAATTATTTTAATTTGAAGTGGAACTTAACAATGCAGTTGCTTGTAAAAAAAATAAACAAAAATTAACGTTACAGCAAGTTATTTCTGTTTTGTAAATATCCTTTTAGTTTAAAAAAGGAAATATGACTTTCATAGTTTATGTATTTCTCTTAATTTCATAAGTTTCCTTCGTCATTTGTTTAAAAATTACCGATTGAACGACGTTTGAACAGGGCATAAATGTAAGTTCGTTTACATTACGTTTTTTTCCTAAGAGTCATCGATCCAGTTTTGTGATTCCTGTACTATTGAGTTCAGAAGGGTAATTAGGGGTAGACTAAAAACTTTATTGACCAATGAGCGAGCAAAAAACGGACTAAAACGGCGCAGCGATCTTTATGGGACTGCGTCAGCACCTTTAGCGAGCAAAGAGTAGTCCACTACTAAAAATACGTTTGTTGCTAATTCATATGTTAAATAATAAATGAACGGCTAAAAGTGTTCTTTCTGCATTATTTCTATGCAATGCAACAAAAATGATAAAACCATACAAAAACTATAATAATTATTTAAAAGTTGCTCCGTCACGTATAATAACTATAATGCGACCTCCATTATTACAGCATAATTTAAATGTGCCCTCCAATGGTAAAAAGTTTACCTTTCTCTGATATAGATCAAGCGTTTTAGTTCAATAGCACTTGTTTACATAAGCTTATTTCATCAGGCCCGGATCTCGTACCCGCAGATCCCACAGTGCGGGGAGCCCATGTCCTTAAAGGGTCAAAACGACCCGAGAAATTAAAAAAAAAAAAAAAACTGGCACTAAGAGTTATTAACTTTGCAAATGTACACTGTTGACTTGGGGCAATGGCACTGGGGAGGAGCCCTACAGACTTTGTTGCAGGGAGGCCGAAAATGTATAGATCCGCGCCTGCAGTTCGTACTACCAGGAGTGCCTCATTCCCACAAAGAGCAAGGGCACCCTCCCCCCCCCCCAAAAAAAAAAGAGAAAAATACCCCTAAAACAACTTAAGAAACATTTCAATGGCGCAGTCTGCTCAGTGGCCTCGTCCCTAGGTGGGCACTGCTGCATACTTCTGTATCCTTAAAACAATAATAAGGTTATTTACGACAAGAAACATATCAAAAGTTCTCATGAGTCATGAAATTTAGGAGCCGAATGATACCTGCAGTCCTCCAATTTGAAACCACCACACAAAGGGACAAAATTACCCTTTGAGAATCAGTATACATCTGGAACAAAAAAAAAAAGTTTTCGGAGATTAATACTTGAGTTATTAGGTATTTCCGCTGCTCATTTTATTGAAGCCCTGAATCGTAGCTTAAGTAGCGACACGTCCGCCATCTTGGGGCTAAACGATACTTTCTTCTATGTCTGTTGTGGTGAAGTAGAGTGTTTTGCTTCTTGATTGGGGTTTCTTATTAACTCCATATTAATCTGCAATCAAGAAACTTCACATTCAAGAAGCACAATACGCTACTTCTCCGTAGCAGACTTAGAAGAAAGCATCGTTTAGCCCCAAGATAGCGGACGTGTCGCTACTTAAGCTGCGATATAGGGCTTTACTTTTTAAGACGCATAATCTGGATAACTTGACATTCATATGCCGAATAACGCAAAACGTATTGTCGGAAAAAATGAATTATGGAACGGAGGCGGAGATTGGAAAAACAGGTGGACCTTTCTTTTATATAAGATTTTTTTTTTTTTTTTTTTGGAATTGAGAAAAACTTGCCACCATTAAATTATCAGGAGATTCCTTCAGGTATGATAACATTTTTTTATGTTCCCTCTTTTGATAAAAATTTAAATTTCATGAACTGAAAAAAGTGTATTTCTCCGACTTTTATGTAATCCAATCTCTCAGCAACATCTCAACAACTAGAAGTTAAAAGAAAAAAAAAAAAACCTGCATTAGGTAATGGATCCATTTTCATAAAAGGATATTCAAGGCAGCTCCCAATAACTGTGCTCACTGTTTTCGCTTTGACGTAACATAATATTTTCGTAGAGATATCTCGAAGAAAATAAAAGTTAGTCTCGCGGGGAAGGAGTGATGCTTGCCGTGGCGAGTCCTTGTTTCGAAACCTTGTATTTTTGCTCTTATGATTCTAGCTCCCGCGGGATCGTCACATGTGTCGTTCCTTGCAGAACATTCGGGAGGAAAATAGAACCGACAGAGCGTGGTTTGTGCTGTGGTGAAATAGTTTTGTAGGGAATATCTTCATCTCTTATTTAATATTTGAGTCTTTGAAGGAAATAAAAATACCTCATAAATCTAATCTAAACATTGGTTAAATATGTAGTGTGTATGAGTTTTCTTACGCTTAAATGATATAAAGCAAAGGAAAGAATGTCTCATTATTTTTATTGAGAGGAAGAATGGGGCGGCTGGAAGGATAGGACCGCTCTGCATTTATGCATGTATAATGAGTGAAAATTTAATTTTAGTACAGTGTAGCAGCAAAAGTGTAAAGCTGCTACGTTAACGGTACAAGCTAAAACATCCTCTGCACATTTCACTTACAAATGTTGTACTATCCTGTCAGCTGTGAAAAAATAAGTGCACCATAAATGTTCCAGAAAGACTCGGTGAAAAAGAGGGTAGGTGTCAGTGCTCAAAAAAAATTTCCGCATGCGTTTGCAAATCTGCTTAAAAAAAAGCGTTGAAACAAATTAATGTTCCGAAAACTTTCAAAAAAGTGTGCCTCTAAGTGTTCTAAAAACGAGAACATGTGTTTATCTTCAAAAAGTGTTTTATGATTTGCAGTTCATCTATGAACTTTCCCGATGTTCACTTGGTAAGGAACTGTGTGTGGTGGAATGTCTACAAAATCCCACACTTTGTAGGATTTTCTTACTGTTGTACTCTAATCATATATTCAAATAGATAAATCATTTCTGCATTGCGATACAATCTCGAAAGGCCAAGGTCTTTCTGACGTCATACCTATCCTTCCCACAATTCCCTTCTTCCCCCTTCAATAGTTTGTTTATTACTTTTTGTTCTATTGATATAGTGTGTGTGTATCTGTTTTTGTGCCGTATGGAATATATTTTATAATATGTGTACATTTTTTTAATTTTTAGTCATTCCTAATTAAATCTTTACGTGTTGTTCGTCTACTCGTCTATTGACAGTTCTTCATGCGTTCAGAAAACTCAACTATCACACCGCTGCCTATCGAGATAAGAAAAGGTAAGCCAACTTTTCCTTACAACATTGATTATGAGACTGATATTCTCTAACAGTGTATATGTTGAAGTTCTGAACAAAGTTAGGACTGTATATATAATTTTCTATTGAACTGTGTTTAATAAGAAAAAAACTAAATATGGCTCAATCAAATTTTAAAGATTCCACTCAAATAACGAAATTGAATTCCGACAACTATGCCACTTGGAAATTCAAGATTCAAATGCTCTTAATGCGTGACGGACTGGATGATCTTCTTGATACGCCCCCGCCCGCTGAACCTAATGCTGAATTTTTAAAGAAAGATAAACAAGCGCGAGCTATAATTAATTTATGTATAGACGACTCACAAATTATTCACGTAAAAGATGAAACCACAACTGCCGGCAAATGGCAATAATTAAAAACGATACAAGAAAGATCCAATTTAAGCAGTAAACTATATCTGTTGCGAAAATTATATTCTATAAAGATGCCTGAACATGCTAATATGATCGAACACATAACTCACATGACAGATTTAGTCGAAAGACTGAAAGCTATCGGTGAATATATCCCAGATCAACATGTAGCAGCTCTTTTATTAGTTCCCCCCCCCCCCCCCCCCCCGATTCCCGAATCTTACAACAATATCATCACCGCTTTAGAAGAAAGAGATGAAGCACTTATAACATCGGATTTAGTAAAAACGAAACCAACAGATGAATATAATCGAAGAATAGAGCAACAAGCGGATAGAAATCCTAACGCTTCAACTGCTTTTAAAACTGCAATTAATGCAAGAAATTATAATAATAAGAATTCGAATACATTATGTAGCTTTTGCAAGCGGTACAGTCACACACGCGATCGATGTTTTAAATTGCAAAACAAAAATAAAGCTGATTCCAATAATAAGAAATCGGAAATTCATGGAACCAAACATGGCGGAAAACCTGCTCGACATTGCATGATCGCCGACTTTACAAAATCTCGTAAACCACACGAAGATTTTTCCGCGGCGCCTGTAGATCAAAACGTCTCAAGGTCAACCGAAAGAAACTTAATTGCGAATCCGGTTCATTATTCCGAACCAAAAACAAATGAAATTGTTCTTTATATAGACTCTGATTCTAGCTCCTATATTTTTTCTGATGAGGTGTTATTTTCGGAATTAAATTATAACAAATCCTTGGATGATATAGTTTTAGCGGATGGAAGAATTTTGAAGTCAAAGGCCATTGGAACTGTAAATCTCGATTTAAATGATGAATACGGTCTGCAAAATATCAGTTTGACCAATGTTTATTTTGTTCCAGAATTAAAAAGTAATTTAATATCCGTGAAGAAGATAACAAGCAAGGGATTCTCTGTACTTTTCGAAAAAGAACATTGTTTCGTGAAAAAGAATAATGAGATAATTATGCATGCGCATTCCGATAATGACAGTTTATACAAAATTGTTTTAAATAGATACTTAGAAAATACTAATATTGCAGTTGAATGCAAAAATAAAAACTGTATCCGAATATGGCATTTAAGATTAGGTCATAGGAGTTATGACACAGTCAAGCAACTCGTACGCGAAGATCTTGCTGATGGAATTAAATTGAATAATTGTTGTCATAGTAACAATTGTCCAGAATGTATTAAAAATAAAATGCAGCAACTTCCATATCCAAAAGTTTCTAATGCGCGCGCAAGTAAAGCACTGGAACTTATACACAGTGACGTTTGCTCTATGCCCACTCCCAGTATTCGTGGAAAGCATTATTTTGTCACATTTATCGATGATTATACTAGATACACCGTCATATATTTACTTGCTAAAAAGAGTGAAGTTCTTTGTAAATTAAAGGACTTTGTAGGCATGACAAAAATAAATTTGGAAGAGCTATACAAACTCTCCGAACTGATAACGGCGGTGAATACATAAATAGTGAAATGGAAGATTTTTTTATCTAATAACGGTATCAAACATCAACTCAGCATTCCGCTTTCACCACCTCAAAGTGAAGTTAGTGAAATAAAGAACAGAAGTCTCACAGAGATGACTAGATGCCTGCTGTCCCAATGCAAACTATCAAATCAATTTTGGGGTGAAGCTATTATTACTGCAAATTATATTCAGAACAGACTTCCAACTAGAGCTTGCGAGAAGACGCCATATGAACTTTGGAGCGGAAGAAGGCCTAATTTAGCTCATATGAAACAATTCGGTTGCACAGCCTATGCTTACGTACATAAGGAAAACAGAAGAAAGTTGGACGAGAAAGCAATTGAAGGAATTTTCGTTGGTTATGATCAACGTTCTAAAGGATACACAATCCGGTGGAAATCGTATAATGGTCAGTAGAAGCGTAAAATTTATCGAAGACTGCTCGGTAACTGATAGCGTTGAAATTTCATCTCCTCCACCAGTCGAAGATTCACCCGAAGATGAAGAATATGGTGATAAAACTGTGGATGAATCCGAAATGACATCTGAAGAAGAGCAAATACCCCAAGTGAAGCTTAGACGATAAAAAAGAAAAACCAAAGGGAAACCACCAGATCGCTTAGGATTTCTTGCCGATGAACTTAAAATTGTTCCTGAAAATTTCGAAGATGTAGTTAAGATGAATCCAGCAGAAAAAGAAAATTGGCTTCAAGCAATAAATGAAGAAATCGAATCCTTGTCCCGGAATAAAACTTGGGAGTTGGTTGATCTTCCACCTGGAAAGAAAGCCATTGGAAATCGATTGGTATTTAAGCAGAAAAAGAATGAAAACGGTACAGTAACTCGTTGCAAAGCGCGCCTTGTTGTAAAAGGTTATAGTGAAAAATTTGGAATTGATTATGAACACACTTTTGCCCCAACAGTGAAATATACAACAATCAAAACCTTTCTAGCAGTCGCAGCATACGAAAAAATGCAAGTGAGACACGCTGACGTTACCACTGCATTCCTTCATGGCGATTTAGAAGAAGACTTGTACATGAAACAATCATGTCGATCCAAAGCATAAGGATAAGGTTTGCAAATTGAAGAAAGCAATATTGAAAATCGAAAAAGAAATTTAGTCCAGATATCAAAAAGCCTTCTTATACACCAATGAACACATCTTATCCAAAAGAAGAGGATTCCTCTCTCCCACATGTCGACAACACGCAATACAGGCAAGCAATTGGAGCTTTACTTTATATAGCTACAGTAACCAGACCGGACATTACCTTCACTGTGAACATATTAAGCAGGAAGAATGAATCTCCTAGCGAAAAGGATTGGAAAGCAGTTCTAAGAGTCATTGAATATTTGGACTCAACGAAGGACATTTATTTACAAATTGACGTTAGCAGTCCACCAACTCTTACTTGTTACACAGATGCTGATTTCGCATCTGACCTTGCCACTAGAAAATCAACAGGGGGGTACTGTACTTTTCTTAGGGAACAATCCTATATTTTGGTCCATTAAGAGACAAAATTATGTTTCATTATCTTCAACCGAGTCTGAGCTCATTTCTGCAGCCGCTGCCGCTCAAGAGCTGAAATGGATATTAGATCTACATAAAGATTTTTGCCTAATTCAAAAATTTCCTGTTAAAATGTTTGAGGATAACAAATCAACAATTTCTTTAATTCAACATGGAAAAATGAATTCTATGTTAAAGCATCTTAACGTGAAATATTTCTTTTTGAGGGAAATGGAAGAAAATAAAATAATTAAGATAACCTATTGTAACACTAACTGTATGATTGCAGATATTTTTACTAAACCTTTGCCTAAGCCCAAGTTTATTGACTTTAGAAATAAGTTAAATTTAGTTTAAGTTTTGTAATTTGAATATACGATTAAGGGTTGAAATGTTGTACTCTAATCATATATTCAAATAGATAAATCATTTCTGCATAGCGATACAATCCCGAAAGGCCAAGGTCACTCTGACGTCATACCTATCCTTCCCACAATTCCCTTCTTCCCCCTTCAATAGTTTGTTTATTACTTTTTGTTCTATTGATATAGTGTGTGTGTATCTGTTTTTGTGCCGTATGGAATATATTTTATAATACGTGTACATTTTTGTAATTTTTAGTCATTCCTAATTAAATCTTTACGTGTTGTTCGTCTACTCGTCTATTGACAGTTCTTCATGCGTTCAGAAAACTCAACTATCACACCGCTGCCTATCGAGATAAGAAAAGGTAAGCCAACCTTTCCTTACAACACTTACCACTATTTAATAATGTCTGCGTGGAACAATATTTTTGTCAATGGAAACTTGCTCAAAAAAAATAAGAAGAACAAATCAACCATCAGTGTAGAAGCGGCATCGAAGCCATTGCCATGCCAAATAACAATTATAAGCAGGATCTCAGAAAATATTTAAATCATACATGTGCTCTTTTTCAGTAGTACTGAGAAGTAGTCGTTGACAAGTCAGGCAAAACGTTATTGTACCAATAGATTGAAACTAAAATACCACTAACACTTTTTTCACTAGTTCTGTCTTAGTGAGAAATATGGGCATTATACAATCGAAAGAAATCACTCAACTCGAAATAGTATTCCCATTTCTGTAATGGACTCGTTAGATCTGATTAAACGTTTCAAATAAGGTTTAAACTTATTAAGTCAAAACTCTGAATGTTCACGAAGATAAGATTTACAAATCAAAGCGAAACGATTTTTTTCGGAACATCATGAACATAAGTGAACCTAAATGTTCATAAAGAACGTATTAGTTTCTGTATCATAACTGATGTTTCCTGCAAAATTAATTTCCTTTCCCAGCCTTAAAATTTTCTGTTTTTTAATTGGTATAGTATTCTTGTAGTTATGTACATGCTGTCTCATAAAGTAGAGGAAAATGACTGCTATCCATTTCTTCTGTTTCTCTTAACAATGTGTCAAGGACAAAACTAATACAGAGAGCGCAGCAATAGACCAAATCTATACTAATAATTTTAAGCTGAAGAGTTTATTTGTTTGTTTGAACGAGCTAATCTCAGGAGCCACTGGTTCGGATTGAAAAATCCTTTTTGTATTGCATTGTCCATTTAATAAGGAAGGCTATAGCTATTTTTCTTTTAAATTAGACTGACCGAAATATTTGTAATTGCAAATTAAATGTTTAATCAATCGTTTAGTTCTATGAATTCCTAATAGATGCCGCGGTAAGTTTAGTTCTATGAGCTTCTAATAGATGGCGGTGTAGGTTAACTCACTCATCGAGGGCGCTGGCCGACAGTGTCGATAGCTGCGAAAACCATGCCACGCGGCTAAGACGCTACGCTATTGTGGGACCCTTGTTGTCAGCGAACTTATTTTTGAATGCGGTTTTTTTTTTATTCAAGTACGTAGTTTGATTTTGTAGGACTTTTCTATCGGGTTTTGTTTTCCTTATTTCTTCAACGTTTGTTTTTGTTCTTATAGTTGAATAGTTGAAGATAGTAACTTATCTATGTAAATAGTTTGATTTGTCGTATAATTCAATTGTGATTGTTCTTTATAACGTTTTTATTATAGTACTGTTTATTTGGCGAAACATTTTAAGATGCAGAAAAAAACCGCTTCACTTGCTAAAAGGCAGGGTTACGGTTGCTTGGTGCGTGGCAAGTAAGTGATGAACTATACAGTTGAAGAATTATTTTGAAATTTCAAGTTACTGTTTTTTGTGTGTGTGTGTGTGTGTGTGTGTTTTAGCGAATATTTTTAAATTCCGTAGAGACTTTAATAGGTTTTTTGTAAAGGTGTGTATGCATTTTAGTTGAAGTAAGATGATAATTTCACATCAAAAGAGGGGCGGGGAACATGGATTTTTTTATTCTACGAACTTCCTTTAAATTCTTAGCATGGGCATTGCCGTGCGGGTACTGCTAGTCTCGAATAAAATTTATGAACTTATTCTTTTGTCAGTGGTTAAAAACGCTCAGACCGCTTGGTTTTGTGTGAACGTGAAATCTATTAATGGAACCCCAAATTTGTATTTAAACCCAAATCAAGCTAAATTTCGTCATCTCTTTTTGCTTCATGTATGATTTGGTCCAAAATCCAGGCTTCCTTTCTATTTAATTAATCAGAATAAATTCAGACAAGCGAAACATTTTATAAAATCTAATTCAAAGTTAATGCACTAATTTCAACTTATACACATTTCACAACACAATGCATTAAGTTTTCACGAGAAAGTAACATAACAACTTTCAAAATTTCCAATATGGCAATGCTAAATGTAAAAAAAAAATACGAATTTGAAAAAAAAAAATTTTTTTTCATAGTCATTCGGGAAAAATCGACAAAAAAATGAATAATAATAATAATATTTCTAAAGCACCTAATATGACAATCACGTCTCTGAAATATCGACTAAAACTCTTTTTAATTTCTGAAAAGTAAAACACATACCTCTACAGAATAGACTACTTTTTACACGAAAAATATATGCATTCAGAGTTATTATACATTGGTAGAGAATCAACAAATTTGTGTCTCAATCGGCTTCTAAGAGCCTTTGAGAACATTTCAAGTATTTCCCTCCTTACAAATTTAATGTATTTTTTTGAATTAAACTCTCAAAATCCTTTCAAAAACCAAAGCACTTAAGGAGATACTTTTTAATGAAATCTGCTTCTGTACTTTCTGAAATCAGATTTCATTTTTGAAAAGAGATACCGCAAGAAATAAATAAAAGAAATTCCGAAGAGCTCTGCAGATAGCAATGAAACAGAGTCCTAAAGTACCTCATTTCATTTCAGTTCGTTCCTTGCTTTTCAAAGTTCAGTGACGCAAAAGAAAAACCAAAAACAATATCACGGCGCACAAAAGTGAATCCTTCTTTTCTAGGGCAAGATAGAAATGATTTCGAATAAAAAGTGACATTCATGATGTGATTAAATTTCGTTCAGTTGAAAGAGTTGAAAAAGTTACTTTAAATTTTAAAATGAATTTTCGAGTGAATCGTATTGAGATGATTTTTTTATAATAAATTTGAATCAAACCGTATTCGTTACCCAAAGAATAGCAACAAATGAAAACATGTCTAATAGACATTAGAAAAACGAAAATTTTCTACTAGAACGAAGAAGGGGTGGGGTGATTCATAAAAGTCAGTATTGTCCTTATATGAGGCAGTGAGAAGCAAAGAGATGTAAGTGAACATTTTCAAGTTTTGAGTGAAATGCGTTTAAAGATAAGGACCTAGGTAAGCTTCCATTGATTTTTTCTCTAAATCATGTTGTACAGCAGCACCTACCAAAGCTACTAGTACTATCTCTTGCCCCAAGACAGAGGAGAGATTCACCTATCATCTGTGTACTGGCTACCTCCAAATTTTTAATTTTGCCACTTACAACCCTTTGCTTCTCAATGCCTCATATGTGCATCTACATATCGTCGCCCCAGAGCAACATTAAGGTATCTAAGCTCTCGATCAATAGCATCTTACTGATGTTTTGAGACGACGATAAATAGTATAAATAGTTTGAAACATAGCTGAAAAACCTGAAGGGGCTGCTCGTAAATGATGTCACACTTTTTCTCAACATTTTTGCCCCCCCCCCTCCCTTTGTTACAAAGTGTCACACGTCACTTTACCCCCCCCCCCCCCCCCCCGCCTCTTCGTTACACGCCACGCTACTTTTCACCAGCATATTCTCACAAAAATACGTAATGCCTTACTTAGCTGTTAACTCCTCACTCCGCCTTGTCTCGGTCGAAATTTCACGGACGCCTCGCCCCCTCTCAAAGCGTGACGTCATTTGTGGACAGCCCCAAAGATTCTGGGAGGAGAAGTGTTTTAAGCCTTAGGGGCCATTCATTAATTACGTAAGGATGATTTTGGCAAATCTTGACCTCCCCCCCCCATGTAAGGATAAGTAAGATTTTCACCCCCCCCCCCCTATTTTACGCAAGATTCCACTTCGTTTATCAAAATAATAAAATAAGGACTCTTACATCATTTTAATCGTTATTAAATTCATTATTATTTTTTTTTAAACCTATTTGTGCAAAGAAAGATTTACGAAAAGGAATTTAGACTGAATGTTTTTTTAGACAAAACTTTTTTGTATATGATGCTATACTAATTAAAAATAAGACATGCCACACACAGTGCGATTCTTTTATTTATATTTTACTTCATTCATTCTTTGAAAAACAAGTAAAAAAAAGGCTCATCCTAATCCGTTTTTTACCTTCCAGCAGCAAATGAAATAGGATCCCTACCAAACCACTTGTCAGCGTGATTTCTAATATAAAATATCGACTTTGAAAATATTACGTAAGAATGGGTCAATAGGTCTGACCCCCCCCCCACACACACCCAAGTAAGGGTATGTAGAGATTTTTCCAACTCCTCCTTACTCTCTTACGTAATTAATGAATGACTCATAAAATAATCCCTAAAGGTTGCGATCCTGTTCATTTACTGATATTCACCAGGTAAAGTTCTGAGAAAGTTTTACAGTGCTAGCGCGATCAGGATGCACAGTTTTAATGCATTAAAATTTTAACTTTTTAAGTTATTATTTCTTCTGTAGCAACGTTAAGATGTGAGTTACAGTATTTTGATATCAAGCATAATTAATGCATGTGATTACAAATGAAAATCGAGTTAACGGAACGCACAATATGGGGTAGGGCGCAGACTCGTCATTTCACAATTTTCCTAGGTGGTCATATTGTCACAAAATCCACGCACACATGTATGGAAATACATTTGACCCTCGTTTTATGTGAGAATTTTGTTCCACGAAAATACCGCGTAAATTGGAGCCGACTGAATTAGGATTTAATATCAGTGTTAAAACAGGGATTAGTCCCATTTATTTTTTTTTCTAAATGCTTCATTGATTATTGTATGATGATGGATTAATATAGTATAAGTTCTTAAAGCTGGGTGGAGGGGTCGGGGGTGATGCCCTCTTTTGATCCATCTAAATGACGTGTCTCTAGTATCAATGTTAAATTAATTCAAAAACAGTTGCTTTCTAGTGTTAGTTTGGTGGTATCTCACAATAAGAACCATTCCGTGCAAAAATTAAAATTGATAGCTTTTTTTTCCAGCATTTAAACGCAAAATGATCATAATCCCAGAATCATGAATTTCATTTTGTGCTCAATATTTTTTTTTCTTAATCATGTTAGAATTCTAATTCAATTATTTACCTTAGAAAATCAATAAACCACTAGTACAGTCGACGCTCCTTATAACGACCACACATTATAAAGACCGTCCCATTATAACGACCAGTGGTTAAACTCCCAACTTTGTTCCTATAAACTCTATGTTAATTTGCTTTCGTTATAACGACCGTTCTGTATCGTCTAATCCAATACAGCGACCGAATCAGCGGACACTATTTCTTGTGTTCTTTCCAATAAAACAAATTTGTAGCTTGGAATGACATTATTGTTTACGGACATCTGCCTGAAGTTTTCAATGTCAAATCCAACTTTAAGAGGGGTGGGGTGGGGGGGAGATTACCATTCACCACAGCTAGCACAGAAAAAATAATGGGAGGAAAAATCGAGAAATTTTCATATTCCTAAGAAAAGGTAGTTGACAGATGTATTGGTAGTTTGGTGTTTGAATTTAGTGGTTTTAAAGATTTGGGGTTCTCGAGGGACTTTTAAATGTTTCTTTGGAAAGCAAGAGAAACACAATTTATCACCTATATCTGAAACAGAAAATAATGTTTTGCAAACATCACGTCTGCTAAAAAGGCAGACCTCTGTTTCTGGTTTTATCTTCAGAAATTGTTGTAGTAGTAGTAGCAGATTTGAAAGTGTGTAACATTTTCCTCCCTATATTTTATACTTTAAAACTTGTTTAATATTCTGTCATAATATTTTGCACACGACTTTTCTAAAAATTCCTATGATAAAAAAAATTTGGGCATTTACTTGGGCATGCATGATGACGGTGTACATTTTTTAAATTTATACCTCTTATAACGACCACTCGTTATAAAGACCTTTTTCTCTGGGACAGAGATGGTCGTTATATCGAGCGTCGACTGTATAATTTTTCAAATCAGACAATCATAAGACAACAAGGAGTTTGTCTCGAGTTTAAGAAATCTTGTTCCGCACATATAAGTATTGATTTTAAGCCGTTAGTTGTCTTGTCATCGGCTGAAAATTGTTTAATATGTTTCTTTTAATCGCTTGAAGGAATTTTTGCCTAATGAAGCATACATTTTATTCAAGAACAAAAGTTGTAGTCTGTGTGAAAACACAGGATGGACTTCATTCCTTTATTGTGTTAGACGTCATGTTTCAATAGATTATAACTATAAAAGTTTTGAAGTAGAAATTTTTTTAAAATAAAACGCAACTTTTCAGAATAAATACAAATAAATATAGGGAAAAATTATAAAGAAATGAAACTCAAGTAAACAAAAGGAACACGTAGAAAGCACATATATCCAAATATTTTTATAAAAATTTAATGATATAATGATAGTGATTATCAAAATAGCAATCAGTCCTTTTTGAGAGGTCTTGTGGGGGGGGGGGGGCAACGACTCAACTTCTCTCCAAATATTAATCATTTATAACTAAATAGGAAACAGATTCACTTAAAACTCGATAAATTATAATCAATAATTCAAGTCATTTCTTTTCAGAGAGTTTCACATACATTTAGTCGACCAACAAAGTCTGGGATAGAACTGTTAACCTAAATTGTTTAGGTTTTTGCAGAAACAGTGAATGATAAAATGAACAATATTAAAACAGAAACTTAAACTAGTATATTGTGGCCGTTACGAAACTTTCTTCTATATCTTTCTTATAATTCTAATCAATCCCCAAGAATGACGAGGAAGCAATATTCCTAACAAAAACAAAATTACACACGCCATAAACTGACGACCATCCCAATTCTTGATACCCTCTCAAGCTTTAAAACCCTTGTTTAAAATAATTACAAGCATTTATTTGTTAACAAACACAAGATGACAAAAGTTAAAAAGTTGAAATCATCGCGATTTTCTGGTCATTTTAAAACAATTAAAATCACGCGAAATACGTAGACAACAGTCTATTACGATTTATCTTTCTTGTTGCTGCATTTATAAAGCTATTTTTATTCACACAAAAAAAAAAAAAAAAAAAAAAAAAAAACAGCCCCTCATGAAGCGATTGGCGCCAAAATTAAACCAACTCCTGTTTACATATGGATTCATTTATTCCAAATTTCATCCAAAACGTAGCATTACTTCTTGAGATATGGCACTCACAATGGACAAAAAAGAACGTTCAATTGCGCCACCCCCCCCTTTTCAGTCATTGACACCAAAATGGAATCAGCTCTTATAGCCTCTAAGGGCTACTTGTCCATAAAGTTTTGTGTGATTCCGTTTATTATTTCTCGAGATAAGCAGTCACAATAGACAACCAAAAACGTTATATAGCTCAACCCCCGTTTAAGCTATTGACACCAAAACTGAATCAGCCCAGTACCTGTTAAGGGTAACATATGGACCTAATTTTGTTTGATTCCGTCAGTTACTTCCTGGGGAATAATAGGCACGCATAACTCAAGAAACGTCCCATTGCTCCACCCCCCCCCCCCTTGGGGGAATTCGCGCCAAAAACTAATGGGCACAAGTTCACATAGGGACATGTGTACCAAATTTCGTTCGATTTCATGCGGTAGTTTTTGCTGTAGAGCGGCCACAAAAAACTGGTCACACACATACGGACACACACACACGCGCAGACATTTTCCAAAAATGGTCAAAATGGACCCAGTACACATCAAAACGTTCAAATCCGTCAAAATTCGAAATTCAAAATTTGCACGAATCCAGTACTTTCTTCTATATATTAGTTATAGAAGAAAGTAAAAACGTATCATACGTATTTTTCAGGGCTAGAAGAAGATTCACATATGCAATTGTTTTTCAAATGTATGCTTTAAATTTAATTTTAACTTTTGAAATAGATGTCGTAGTCCAATAATTATTTCCTTTCCTAGTTTGAGTCAAATGTTGTTGAAAATTTTCATACTGTAGCGTTTTGCACTGCATTATATGTTATGTCTATTGTGCATTGTTATTATTATGTATATTGTATATAGTTATTGTTATTATATTGTATCAGTGGAATGAAGAAACGAAAAAATGGTAAACATTGAACGCTACCTACTGGAGTTAGGGTTAATTCACTGGAGTAAAGGATACAATTTCAACTATCAAAATATCAGCAAACAAGCAATAGCTTAGTTCCAAATGTCGAAGTAATTTTCACCTATCATACCTTGACGGGCGATTTTCTAGCTAAAGTAAGGTCGGAGAAATTCTGAAAGGAAAAATGTGGTGGGCCTGCGCCCAAGAGACCCCATAGCAAATACAGCCTTGAAATTTTGTAAAAAATTACTTCGAGCCCTGGTGGTTTGCACCTGGGGTTTTAATTTTTTAATTTCGAATTATTTTTTTTTTTTTTTTGTAATTTTTTTAAGCTCAAATTTCGGGTAAATTGCATATTAATTTGATGAAAATTGCTTGCACATATTAATATTATATATCTTTGGAAAAGGTGGAATTTTCCGCGTTCTACGCAATTCGTTAAATGCTCTAACCTAATTACAGAGAGAGTTATTTGCGTTTTTAGCTCGAATGTTTTTAGATTTAGCTGAAATTTACTTTCTTCACTAAATCTGTTAGTAAAACTGAAGGAATTGTCCCATAGTTTTCTTTTTGACGCCACTGGAAATGGTGATTTTTTACTACAGATCTAACTCAACCTATAGTAGAATAAGCTATTAACTCCAAAGGAAAAGAAAGTTACAATCCGTTTTAATCATCAAGTTCGAAAAATCTCATCTCCATTCATATTATTGATATTTTATTTGACATTGCCATAGTTACGTCTTTTAGGTTTTTTTAATTTTTTCTTATTCACAAATTTTAAGGGTTTCGATTTTAACGGAAAATCTTAGCCTCAACTCAATTCAAGCCCCGAACGAAAGAGCAAAATATATTACAAGAGACCGCGAATATGAAAGCGACTTTTCAAATGTACAAAACTGCAGTTTTGCAATGCTCATCAGCCCCTTAGCCCTAAGGCTCTGCAGGTTGGTACAAGTTATTTTGAAACCCGGAGAAGGGTTGCTTTTTGTTCCATAGGGAACTCAAAATGCGTTTTTAATCTTTTTCTTCCTAAATGACAATTTAAATCTTTGCGAATCAAAGAAGATTGTGAAGCAATCTTCGGGGTTGGTGAGGGTCAACGAGCAGGGTGCGGAGCACCCTAGTCATATATATATTTCTCTAAGGTTTATTTTGTGGGTTATGCCATAACTTCCTGAATACTTCATCGAACTTCAAAAGTAAGAAATCATTGCAAAGATTTTTTTCAAGGCTATCACCAAAAATAAACAAAGCCACATTTTTGCAGTTATTAAAAAAATAACATTAAAAACCGGGTTTTTGAACTCCTTTTGTTGAGCGCGAACGCTTTGCACGGTTCAGCTTGTTTTCATTATTTTATACTAATTCACTCTTTTCTCATCTTGCCTTAAATTCCTCAAAGACACTACTTTTCTAACTTGAACTACACGACGCCAGGAAATCTTCAAACGCTATAGGTGTAGTTCATTCCACTATCACACGAAAAGGTTTCTCTTATCTCTGATCATTTGAGCTTAGTGACTTTTCTCTGCTATTTAACAGTTGATTAAAACCTATTCATCCCTCTGAAATAAAGATATCCATCTACTACAAGCTATATTTACGTGCACGAGTTTGAAGTTCTAATTATCAGGCTTCCCGTAACGTTATCACTTTTACTTCCTATAGTATGATACTTGACTCTAGAATGACGCAAAATAATTAATTAAATTTCTTAATTGTAAATTATTCGCTCGAATGAACGTGATTATTACAATGGGGTGGTTTTCTTCAGCCAAAAGTACTACCTTTAGTCATTGAAATGGATAGAATGAGCAAAAAAAAAAAAAAAAAAAACATGGACCCAGAACATTTTTTTCATTTTCCCAACAGTTTTTTTTAATAATTTTTTTTTAAATGTCCGATTTTTCAAACAAGGCGTGGTCTTTTGGATGTCACAAATGATGCAATTTTGCGCATCTTTCTACTACGTTCCCACGTTATGATAATCAAGCAGCGAATTAAAATTGCGCTCTACGCTTGCTATCAACGTTGCCAATACTAGTGAGCAAAGATGCGAATTAAATATTTTGTTCTGTGAATGGCAACATTGAATACATTTCATCATTTGTGATGTCACACGGCAGAAGTGTAAACAATGAAAGCAAACCGATTTAAGTATTTTTTTTTAAATATTAAACTTAAATAAATTATTTAAAAAATGGTCAGATCCTATGTTTTTAATCATACTCTTTCAGAAAAAAATAATTTTGAAATTTTGGAAACGACCCCATTGTAGTAGAACAAAATTCAGAAACATAAGTATGTGTTAGGATCATTTGGGAGCAACAGGTAACAAAATTTCAATGCCTTACAGAGAATATGTGTGGAGTATATATATATATATATATATATATATATATATTAGGGTGGTCTTTATTTATATGGGAAAAAAAATTCGGAATTCAACAAGTGACGCCCCCTAGTTTTGTTACACTATAATAAAAAGTAACGTGTGTAAAATTTGAACTCGATCGGTCAATAATAACACGTGCCCCTAGGCCGTTAAACTTTAACACTTTTGATAATTTTCCCACAAATCTTCCAAGTTTTTACTTCAGACCCAGTACATCGTTTCTCCTAGGTTTGCAAAATATTTTTACAGTGAGGTAGCACTAAAATTAACCTTTTTATTTACTTTGTATCATCTAAAGATTTTACTTTGAGTAATAATGAAATACTGCTTTAGAAACTTTCCCTAATCATACGCTTTTCTCAATGTATCTCGATAATGTGTATTTTTTTCCGATAGTCTTGGACGGTCTGTAAAGTAAATTGATTTGTGACTCATATTTTTTAAATTAGTTGTGAAATTCTTAGATTAATACTGTGCTCCTCTTTCAGTTGTATCATTCACAATTTTCAGTATTTTAACAATCTCTCTTCTCTTTAAATAGCTTAAAAGTTTTGCTGTGAATCAGGATCAAATAGAAAAAAATCTTTTAGCATTTGCAACTTATCAAAAAATTTTAATGACTCGTAATTGACTCTATAAAGAGGAGATTTGGAATACTTTCTTTACTAAGAAAGTATTCTAAATCATCTAGTGTTATCTGAAATTTGTTAAACAGTCATCAGACAAGTCTTCTTTATCACAAGCATTTTTTGGACTAGTCTTTTCCTATCTTCAAAGTTGATTCCTTCATCCAATACGGACAAAGCTGCTAGTTTATCCCCTAAATACCATAAGTGATTTATGAATTTTCCAATCACTGCTTCTGCTGCATGTTTGTCGTCATTTTTTACGCCGCTAATTTTTCAGACATATTATATTATTCAAAGGAGCCTCGATTGGGTTGTTGCGAAAAACCATATCTTCATACAGCATTTAATTGTAAAACAGCTTTGTAAAACAGCATTGAAGGGCTTTCTTTTCATGTAAGGTCAATTTAAATTGTTTTCCAAATATAAAAATTTTCAAACAAAAATTCCTTTTGCCACCCATGTGACTCAGGGATAAGCTCCAAGTTGCCGAAAACGTATCCTTGTAGGAGGAAATTCACCAGG
Organism: Uloborus diversus; assembly: GCF_026930045.1. Classification (NCBI taxonomy): domain Eukaryota; kingdom Metazoa; phylum Arthropoda; class Arachnida; order Araneae; family Uloboridae; genus Uloborus; species Uloborus diversus. Next base: position 120,924,245 of record NC_072734.1, on the reverse strand, counting down.
AAATATTATTACAAGTTATGAGAATTCTCTGTAATCTTTCTCAATTCCGCTTTTTACGAACAATAATATGTCAACCACTTCGTCTTTTAGAAATTAAGTGGTATGTGTACTTAATTGAAATGTTATAAGTTCTGCATGATGGAGATCTTTCCACAAAATTTTGAAGCGCTTAAATAATTGAATATCTGATCTAAAACTAAGAAAGGCAAGAACTTCTTTGAGGACACACTCTGCAGTACGATTTCAAGTGCATGATGATGGCAATCCAAATGCAATATATCACCGTTCAGTTTTTGCTCTAAAAAAAAATCATGCAAAATTTATACGGTTGGTATTGCAAGTCGTTGTATCAAACATTACAGCTAGAACATTTAGCAATAAAGAGCTATCATCTAAGATATCATATGCAACACAACTGAAGAAATATCTAAGGAATTCCGAGTAGCTGCTCAATATTAGGACCTGAAGCTATCACGGTAATCCTGTCGGCGTTCTTTTTCCAGTTACATCTGGATGTAGCTTTGTATCCCAGTGACTAACTACAAAATCTAAATTTAAATTCATGAAATTTAATTTTACCTCTCGAAGATTTTCTTTAGCTCTCTTAAGGAATGTACGATTGATCACTAGGTCATTTGGATTTAAATTTACTGCATCTACATAGACTGTAAATAAATGAACAACATCTGTATCCCTAATATGGCATTTGTCTAACAGTGATGAAAGGCGAGCAGATATCAATAGTTGTCAAGCTTTTTTGCATTGTGGTAGACCAGCTGTAAAAAACGAAAGTTCAACAGGTTAGGATCGATACCCATTTCGGTTTCTAAGTCTTGTGAATCGCAAGAATTTGATGATAATAAAGGACTATGCACTGAAATAGAAGAAAACTAATTTAAAGTATAGATTTCTACATTGTTCCGATCTGGATTTTTTTTTTAAATTTATATTTTAGCTATGAAAAATACAGTATATTTTTATGTTAACAATAATCGAGGATTTTTCGAAATTTCTATTTTAAAAATTAAAAATTGCATAAGCATTTAGGTATGTTTATAACTAAAGAACAGCGAATTAAAATATAATTGCAATTACTTATATTTATAGCAATGAAACCTTGCCCTTCTATTTGACACACCTATTACATACACAGGGAATTTTGTAAATCAACACCCCTAAAGCCTGGAAGAGGCAATTTGTTGTTGTCAATGATCGTTTATTAATGGCCTAGATCATTCATTAATGGACTATAGACCTTGTGTCCATCTTGATGGGAAGAAACGTTCCCTTGCCGCTTGGTTTTCACAAGTGCAGAAGAGCGGTACGCTTGACCCAAGGCCATTGGTGTATATTTTATTCTCTGTAACATATTACATTTTACTGAATGAAAGTGAGAGAATGGTCGATCTGGAAGTAGCAGCACCTATTGAGGTTCAAAATTACTTTAAATATAAAACGTTAGAATATTTTTACATAAAAATGAGAAAATCAGCAATTCTTTCTTCGAAACTCAAAAAAGGGGGCCCTAGGGGCACGTGTTAATATTCATGGATTGACTTTAAATTTTGCAAGGATCATTTATTTGTACAATGGAACAAATTGAGGGGGCGTCGCGTAAAATATCTGCAACTTGAAAAATAAGGACCACCTTAATATATATATATATATATATATATATATATATATATATATATATATATATATATATATATATATATATATATATATATATATATATATATATATATATATATATATATACACACACACACATGTGTGTATATATATACACACACATATATATATATATATATATATATATATATATATATATATATATATATATATATATATATGTGTGTGTGTGTGTGTGTGTGTGTGTGTGTGTCTATATGTCTGTGTGTGTATTTATGTATGTATATATGTATCGAACCATTTGAATTTTAGTTTTAGGTCCTGAAAATGATATTTTGCTTATATGAGGAAGAAAAATGCTTGCAAAAATTAGAATAACACATACGTTGAAACCCCTGATTTTTCTGCATTAGATAAAATTTCTTCCATTGTTCCAAGGTAGTTGGAACGATAATTATAATTGTTTATGACTAACTTCATGCTAAAATGTAAATAGGAATTCAATTAGAAATTCGTTGTTGATCGCAGTCATTTTTAAACAATGCTTTAATTATAATTTGTGGCGTGAAGAAAATCATAGAGAAGAATCTTGCCATTTCTTTCTCGAATCTGAACAAATATGCAGCTTGTTGAAAAATAAATTGTATGCACTGTATCCAAGTTTAATTTTGTGCTGAATTATCGTAAAATACACACGAGAGTTTTAGTTCATATCAAAATTTATTCCAATCAAAAAATAGGAAGAATGAAAAACGGAACTGTTTCCATTTACACCTGTGAACAGGACTCATGGGGTTAACGAAAACACCTAAATTGCGCATTTAAAATAGGTGAGATGGTGAAATTCATAATAAAATGTGTTTAGTCACCTGTCGTGTGACAAGTAAAACTAGTTTAAACCAATTACTTTGCGTTTGTAGGAGGAAAATGTGGTCAGGAAAATGTAAGATCCTTAAATTTTAAAAAGCAATTTTTGTCAGTGTTATCTACAAATTACGATAGTTGTTTGGAAGACAATTGTTTGGAAAAAAGCGAAACTTTTAGAATGTCTTCTAAAAGTTACCTAGTCAGCACTCACCAACAGTTCAGTTTGAAAGATTACAACAGGTGTGGAAATAGTGTTTGTATCGATTTAGTCCGTGTTTCCTTTTTCCTTAACTGAACCTACATCAATTTTAAGATACGGAATCATATTTAAACATTTCTTCGAGTTTTATGTAATAACTAGCAATACCCGCAAGGCGTTGCCCGTAGTAAAAAATTAAAAAGTCATTTGGTTCGCTTGTATGTTTACAAATAATGGATGATGAATTTTTCGCCAATATGGCTATGTTCATTTACTCGCTTACGTTACAGTTCCACGTTATGATAATTTGGTAATTTACTCTTCCATGTTATGATAATTTGCAGGATAAAATGTTTTTAAAATGGGAATAGAAAAAGAACAAAATCGATTTTTTTAAAAATCGCTTTGAGGTGCACACCCCCATGCTACAAACTAGTTCCGTGCCAAATTTCGTGAAAATCGGCTGAACGGTTTAGGCGCTATGCACGTCACTGAGATCTAGACAGAGAGACTTTCCGCTTTATTATTAGTAGAGATTTAAAGAGAAAATTTTTTAATTTTTGTTGCCCCAGAAGAGACAACTAAAATCGACATAAAGGATTACTATGTTGGATTTATCACATACACATATTTAGTGTTTCCAGGATGAATGTACGATTCTAATCATATTGAAAGAAGTCTAATGTCCTTTTTTTTAAATACTTAATTGCACTTGAGACAAATCTTCCAAACACATTAAATTTAAACGAAAGAATGCTCACTCTTTATACTCTCGAAAAATAACTTTTTTAATTTGATTTTGAACATCATTGAAGCAAAAAGTTGAATGATTCCCCTTGAGAAAATATTGCCTCAAGTCAGGGGCGTGCAAGGGGGGGGGGGGACAACTGTTGGCCTGGGCCCAAAATTTTTAATGTGAGGGGTTAAATATATGTAGGGAAGTAAAGGCAAACAATATGGACGGAGCCCGTAAAAGTCATTTGTGACGGATCCTAAAATTTCTATGCCAGCCTCTGCCTCAAAGGATTTTTTTTTTAAAGCATTTAAAGACAATTTTACTCTTTCATTTTCCAAATAATGATTTTGCTCTCAAGCCAATAGTGAATTGGATATTAGACAAAAATCAAAAAAAAAAAAAAAAAAAAACACCTAAAACCCAAAACTAAATGTCTTTGTTTTTTATCTTTTAATCCTTATTTTGGCCTCCGTTTACTAGACTAAAGTGTGAGTTTATTGAGAAGGCTTCAATTTCAATAAACTCTCACAAAAATGTAATGAAGGGAATTAAATAATCATCATATAAATAAAAGCCGATGACCGAGTAACCCGCTTGTTTCAACAATGAAACTCGCGTCACGGCATAATTTGATATAATGTTTTGGTAAAGTTTAACATGCAGGAAAAAGCTTTATTGTGACAAGGCTGAACTAGATCCGGTAGCTTAACTGTTTTTCTGGTAAGATTCATTTCAGGAAAATGAAGAAACGAAAAAATGATCAACAATGAAAGCTACCAACAGGAGTTTAGGATTAATCCACTGGAGTTAGGGTTACAATTTCAACTATCAAAATATCACTAAACTGGCAATAGCTCCGTTCAAATATTGAAGCAATTTTCACCCGTCATATCTTGACGGGTGACTTTCTTGTCTTTCAATAAAAAACAATTACTTGATTAATATAACTTTGTTAGAAGTGTAGCATCTTCAATAATAGCAAAGCATTCTAGAATTCACAAATAACTTTTTTAAAACCCTTTTGAAAAATGTTAAGTACAGTTTTATAATTTATACCCCATATATTTCAATTATGTTACTTAACTAACGTCATATCTCAATGAAATATTTAAAAGCAATTTCAGTGCACATCAACCCATTTTTTTTTCTCCAACTCTATAACAGTTTACTTGACTTGTGAAGATTTCGTCATATGCAGTGGCGTTCTTAGTACGTGGGACAATCTGGGCATATAATTTGTAGTGCACCCCTCCATCAAATAAAGAAATATTGTTTTGTGTAAACACAAAGTTTGTTCTATTTCCAAAAACAACTCATTTTTAATTTTGTGGATAACCAAAGTTTAAACTAAATGACAAACATAAACTTCCATAAGAATTTTTCGTGAAATTCGCCCTAGATTCATAATGTAACCGACCCTTTTCCGTAGTATTGTGCTTTATTTTTGTTGAAATTTGATCGATACCATGTAATTTCAAATTTATTAGAGGAAGTTTCCAGAATTAAAGTGTTTATACATTTTTATTAATTCATAAAACCAATTTGGGTGTCACTCGACATATGAGTGTCCCCCATGCAGAGTCACCTCCCGCTCCCCTTCTCTCATCCCCGGTAGCGACGCTACTGCCACACGTAATAAGATTGCTTAAAAAGAATTTAGTTAACTTTAGTGAATTTTTGTTATTTTGAATGCTTTCATCAATAATTTCACATTGTGTAACTGGTGTATTATATTTTTCGTTTTTTTATCAGTTTCTTTATTTTGCTGTTTGGTAATTGAACAGTTGCACTAAGCAACATCGCTAGTTTTTAGCATTATTGATGACTCGTGGTATTCGCACGGCTTTACTGTAGTAGAAAATTAAAAGGTCATTTTGTTCGCAGGTATATTTACAAATAATGGATGATGAATTTCTCGCCAATTGGATATGTTCATTCGCACTCCCATTCCACGTCATGATTATTTCATAATTTACTCGTCCATCTTATGATAATTTTGCTCCGGAAAATGTTCTTAAAACTGAAATAGAAAAAGAACAACATCGAATTTTCGAAAAATCGCTTCGAGGGGCACACCCCCATGCTACAAACTAACTTTGTGCCAAATTTCATAAAAATCGGCCGAACGGTCTAGGCGCTATGCGCGTTACAGAGATCCAGACATCTAGACATCCTGACAGAGAGACTTTGAGCTTTATTATTAGTAAAGAAGATAAAGAAGATAAAGATAATAATGGGCTGGGCAAAAAAAAAAAAAAAAAAAAAAAAAATCCGGGAAGTCGTCGCTTTCACTAGCGCTAAGGTCTGAAGCGTGATCGATTGCTGTCAATTTTTCCCATTTTTCTCCAGTTCATTTTTATTTTTTCCTCAATTATTATTCTTCGGAAGAGGTTTTTTTCCCTTCATTTTATGTCAGTTCATAACATTAAATCATTCATTTTTCATTAGCTTCATGTTAAAGTACTCGTTGTTGTATTTATTTCCAAGTGTTTCTTCTAAATTTCGATTTTATTTCTTTTGAACTGTAATTCAGGCGAACTTTTCACATAAATTTGCTAATAAAGAGAAGAAACATTTTGCAGAGTTTAAAATATTCAAGTTGATAGACAGTCTTTTGCTGTTCAAGATGAGTTTTGTTCGAAGTTTCCCTTTGGGCAGATGTAATAATGGGTCTTAGCAAAACAAAACATTATGTTCAAAAATTTGTTGATTTGTCTTGATTGCATGTTTTTTATTTATTTATTTTACATATATTTTTTTAGGGCAGGTGCATCATCCTAGTTTAAGTGTATCATAATCAAGTTTAAGTTTTGAAAAGAAAGTATTTTCTATGCACCGTTTTCCTCTTTGAACCTCATTATTCAATAGTTTATGCATTTTGTTTTTCAAGCTTGGACATTTTTCATCTTTTTTCTAACAATTTATTATTTCTTTTTAACAGCTTTCAAAATTTTGTAGTGAAACAGATGTATTTAAATTATAGCAAAATATTTTCTAAAATTAAAAAACCTCATCGTCGTGCTTAGAAAGTATTTGCTTCTGCAAATTAGTTTTGATCTACTTCTCAAATGGCAATTTTTTCTCAGATACTCATTGCATTCAAAATTAATGGTATATGCGTCCATAACCTATTCGTAATTTTATACATTGCAAAAAAATTAAAGGGGATCTGAGAAAAAATACCTGAGGAATATGTTATTAAAGATTTGCTGCAAAATAAAATTTAAGTAGCAGCGGAAAAAAAAAAAACATTTAATATGCGATAAAAAAACTAATTTTTCTTTCAATATTATACCATCCGAAGCAAATATGCGGTGGTCAAGAATAAAATATCAAGAATATTTTCCTTTACGTCTCTTTTTCGCGTTGTGCCAGGCACAAAAGCAAGTTTATAGCATGATTCGCTTTACGTAGCATGGAGACATGGTACATTGTACATGCACCTCGAAACGTGATTTGCTAAATTTCAATAGTTTGTACTTTTTTTAAAATGTATTTTGCGAAGTTTTTTTTTTTTTTTTTTTTTTTATGAATTTCGATGTTTTGTGCTTTGATGAAGTTGAACGCTTTTTTATTATGTTTTGACGAATTTCAATATTTCATACTTTTAAAATTGTGTTTTGATGAATTTTTAATATTTTATACTTTATTAATTCAACTTTTGAACAAACCTTTCGCGTGTACTCTTTACCATAGGAAAAAAAAACAGTTTTACAAACTTTAACATCTTGCAAAAGAACAGGGAGGATAATTATTTCTCTCGGAATTTTCTTTGCCTAAGTATCAAAGCTCATAAGCTTTGATAAATGGGACAGAAAAAAAATCGATTTGACAGCTAGCCATAATGTGTCTCACAACCCGGACAGAAAAAAATCATTTGCGCTACAGTGCACTTGTAACGCAAATGATTTTTTTTCTGCCCGGGTTCTGAGGCACATTACTGCTAGCTATCAAATCGAATAATTGATCATGCTTTTCTCATTTTTGTTTTATTATACACAGTTTAAATAAATTATAGCATTCACTGCAGTCCAGTGGCGGATCCAGCCGATTGTTTTGGGAGGGTCCATCCGAAATTTTTGAACAAACTCCCCAGGGCCGAATTTAGCTCCATGCCGCCCCTAGGCAAATTTGAAATCTGCCGCCCTCTCCGCCCCCCCCCCCTAAAAGAAGCAAAATATCCTTACCTCAAAAAAAACGTAAAAACGTGTTCCATAGATTCACTGTCAAACTTATGCAGAAATGATGGCGTTTCACATTCTGTGGCGCCCCGATGAAATGATCACAGTGATCTCCCGATAAAAAAAATTTAATTCAGCAAATTTTGCTGACGATTCGGCAAATACCATGATAGAAAAACATTTGACTTTCATATGATATGTGTGAAAGTGATCAATATTAAATTACAAGAAAAAATTGTCTCTGTGGAAAATGAAAGAAGGCTAATATTTTACTTTCAAGAATAACAATTTAATTCAAAAAATGTGAATTATAATAGCAAATTTGCCGCCCCTGAAAAGTTTGCCGCCCTAGGCAGCTGCCTACTCTGCCTATTTGAAATTGGGCCCTGATAACTCCCCAGAAATTTTATTAAAATGAAGTTTTAAAAACTCAATTTTCGGGGTATCGAGACATTAGGTGAGGGGGTGAATTTAGGAATCTTCCTCGAAAATGTTTTTAAATTTAAATTTCCGAGTAATTTTTGAAAATTAGGAAACTAAAAACGCATTTTGTCTATTTTCGATGATGTACGGAGAAAGGTCAGGTTTCGGGCGCTGGCCCCAAAATGCTTTTTGAAAATAAAGCTTAGAAACCAAAATATTCTGTATACATTGAGAAGTTAGAAGAGGAGGGGTGCTCTTCTAGCTCTTCAGCTGTCCATCCTAAAAATGCACCTTTAGGTAATGTTTGCTTACATTTAAGGAAGTGTGAATGTACTTAGAATCCTTTCCTGCCTGGAAGTATTTTGCCTTTGAGGATCCAAAAATTCGATTTTTAACTATATTTATACATATTTTAGAAAGGGATGGAAGATTCGTAAGCTCCTCTAAAAAACCTCCTTTTAAAGCTATCATCACGATAGAAACTAGGGAGGGAGGGGGCCTATCAAAACTCGTTTGTAATTGAAGTCCCTAAAAAATTCATTTAAGTTGCTTTTAAGCAAGCTAAGTGATAAGGGCTGGATAAGCTAGTTTCCGTTGACATTTTTTCCAAATAAAAGACTTAAAATGCAATTAAATGCAATTTTTTGCTACATTTCAAGGCATTTGTGAAAGGGCATGGGGAAAGGGAGTTCTCTTCCTAGTTTCAAAATTAAAGCCATAAAAACGAAAATCTAGGCTCGCTTTGGTCCTGTGAACAATAGGTATACTCTGAGAACCGCAGCATTTGGAGATCGTTCAAGTGTCTGTAGTTGGAATCAAGAAATGATGTAAAAGATGGAGAAAAATTTTGGAAATAAAAGTTTTGTTTTGAGGATAGGGATATAATTTATCTCCCAATTAGGGCCTATACTTCTTTCAGTAAAATGCATGTGTTACATTTTGTTATCTAATATTTTTTTCTTTTTTTTCCTCAAAAAAATTTCTACATTCACAAGGATTTGGGAGGGACCATGGCCCCCCTCTAGATCCGCCCCTGCTGCAGTCTCTAGCCAATGGCTGCTGAAAGAGGTGAAACATAGATACACTTACTTACCTGTACAGCTGTCTAATGACACATCTGTATTGTCTGGGTAAAATTGAAATGTTTGGACAGTTTTTTAAATCACCACAAGGTATTGCATTCAAGCTCTTTAATATCAAATTTGTTAAGGTTAATATATATATATATATATATATATATATATATATATATATATATATATATATATCGCAGACGATCGATATACATTGCAAAGAATAAAACTAAAAATTAAAGATGATTGATTCGAAATTTCAACTTTTTTTCGTTTGACCTTGTTCGGTTTCGCTTATGCCCTCGTTATAATTTTGTTAATAGTGAAAGCATTCGAATTTGCCTTAACTGCAAAATGAAAGACAAGTTCCCTTTTGATTTATTACTGTTTTAAGTTTTATTTTGTGAGTACTTTTATATACGTAGTACGAAATTTGTAATTATATCTTATTAGCGAATGACAATAGTTAAACATGAAAATTCCGCCACTGAAAATTTCAAACGCCTCTGATTAGAGCACATTGGACAAGTGACGTCTTGCAAGACGCGTGGCTTCGGGCGGTTGGCAAAGTATTCAGGATTTCTCGCTCCTTTTATATTGAAAACCAATAGTTTAGGCATTATTAAATGTAGTTAAGTACGAGTAATATGTATGCTTGTTGTCACAGTAACATATCAGTATAAAGTAATTAAAAAGAGTTCTTGTATTACTGAAATAAACAAAACATGCAGGTTTTTATAACTATCATTTATATTTTCAGAATGCGTTCACTATAAAGCACTTTGTACCTCATTTAATTTTTATCCCAAATAAAATTACTTGTAGGAGCATGCTAACGAACTAGTCCCGTAGCACTTTTATTTTTAATTATGTTTCAGCAATACAGATTCGTCCTTTCAATCACCTACAAGACCTTCAAATGCATGTCAGATGTTTCGTCCTACCTTTTAGCTGTTATTACTTTTGTGTTCATCATTTGAAGTTGTTAAATTCTCTGGCAGATTTACATTATGCGGTCCCTCATTTTTCAGAAACAAACATTCATTATTACATTTTCTGAGTGAAATATAACATTTATCGACTTTTACATCCTACATTATTTTTCATTATGTTTCCGTTCACTCTTATAATGCTGTTTCACTCATTTTCTTTCCATCTTTCATCGTAACATGGTCATATTTACTTGTCGAGTTTTAACATCAGTTTACTCATTCGTCCCATACATCACATTCATTCATTGATTTACTGCCATCTTTCCCATCATTCCTCGTACAACACGACATTCGCTAGCAAACTTAATTCGTTTTCTCAATCCGTTTATGACAGTTGTTTTGTAACTCGTAAAATTCGTTCGCAAGTTGATAAATGCTCGCGTTTAACTTCGAGTCAATAGAAATCTTAGGAGGGTTAACTTTCCATGATAAATGTTTAATATTTGTTAAGAATATGAATGTCTTAAATGAAACATAAAACGTATTTTAAATATTTTTATTTGTCCCAAAACATCCATTAAGCACAAAATAAACGACAAAATAATGAGCAAATAACATTTTTATATCATTCAAGTAAAATATAAAACCTCACAAGACAACATTCGTTAAAATTGACGTTCTCAACTGGGAGTATCTGAAAATAAACTTCTGATAGTTTGAAATTCTTTTGATTAAATATAGCTACTATGTTTAGTAAAGAAAATGTTATTTTATGAAATTTTTTTGAAAGACAAGCCACTTCACAACCACGACAACACGACTGCCACAAGTGCTTGACAGAAGTTTTTGATTTCTCGGTTAGGAAAATAAAATTGTTTGTAAGATTTACGATGGAAAAACATGTAGCATGTGATCGCCAACAAAAGTTAATATAGTCTATCAGAGAATGATTACACCCCAGTGAATAAATACCTACTTTACCTCTTTCTTTTTATTTATTTATTTTTAATAAGTTAACAAATATAGTGGAATGTGGGGCAAAAAGAAATAGTTAAGATAACTTACCTGTATCAAAATTAACAAGTAGGGTATTGTTTTGAAAATTACAATAAATAAAGAAATAACACTGTATTTTGCAATAAAACTTGCATTGAAACTTTATTTTTTTATTTTTGGAAGTAAATTTGTTCTTAAAAAAAAATGTGAATAAAATCTTTTTAAAGTAATAATTTTTGGATTATCAGGAATACGTTCGCAACAGGCGTGGTGCTTTTTCGTCCTGCTAGAATATAGAAATTTTTCTAGATTCAGCTGTAGAATCGAGTGCCGAGTTTTCGGGATTCGGCTCTATGAAAATGAATAACGATTTAAAATATTAAATTTTACTTGATATCCTCGAGGAAACTCCAAAACCTGCTATGAACATTTGCTCAACAGTTGAGGAAAAAGAAAAATATTTTTCTACAGTAGAACCTCGTTTATGCGGATACTTAGTTTATCCGGATCAACTTTGTTGCGTTTTAAAAAGTTTTATGCTCACAAAATTTTTTGTTTAAAATTATGACAGCTGAACTATCAGTAAGCCAAGCATTCGCTTTGTAGTTTGTTTAAATATACAATTCTTGCAGAGATAAATCATAGCAATCTAACAAGCATCGAGGCATACTTAGAATGCCAATCCACTGCAGCTGAACTGTAAATAATAAAGTGTTTGATAGAATAATATATGGATTGTGCGAAACAACCCTAGGTACTTTTATTACATTGCGTTGACTTTTACTGAAATAAAAGGTAGGGGAAAAGGGGCACATGTGAACTTTTTTTTTTTATTTCTCAGAAAATATTATCAATTTCTAACAGAAAAAAGGTCCCCATGATTGAATAGTCTTTTCTTTGTGCCATGGAATTTTTTCAGATTAAAAAAAAAAACATATTTCTATACTTTACGGAATTTTTAAAAAATGTTTTCAATTCTTTACATGTGATCCTATGGGGGGACGCAAGTGAACAAGCTTCAGGCACATATGAACACGATTGAAAAATGTAGGACGGGCATCATATTTCAACGAAAAACTCGTTATAATGAAACATATACGTAGTCACCAATAACATTCAAGGGTTAGTAGCCTACAATGTGTCAGTTTGAATTGTACAGTAACTATCATTAAGAAAATATTTTTTTCAAATTAAATAACTCTGCTCACTGCCAAATTTTAAAGTTTCATAGCATGTTCTAATTACTGGATCGACAAGAAAAAATCTCATAAGACTAAACAATAAAGAGAATATTTTATTATGTAAAGTTTATTCTTGTTATATAGTGTGTTTAAGCTTCACACAGAATATGATGATGAATTTTAAAATTGTTCTAAACTTCAGTTTTTAGAAAAAAATTTTGTCTTTATTTTCCTTTCAAATATTACGTACCTCTAAATTTTTGGCCAACTATTCAGTAATTAAAGAATTTAAAAAAAAAAAAAATAATAATAAAATAAACGATTTTTAATTATGTAATAATAATTAATTAATTTAAAAACTGATTGCAGCAAAATAATAATTATAAATCTTTGGATATGGGAACTGTTCACATGTGCCCCTACATGTTTTGTTCACAAATGCCCCGTCATCTTCCTCAGAACTAATTTTCAAAAATGAAGAATTATTAATTTAATTACAAAATTTAAACATTGCCATAAATTTATATGAATTTTCATATAATGGATTGCAATAATGAAATTTAAATGTTAGTTTAAAGTAATAAATTTAAAAGTTAGTTTCAAATTTAAGTTAGTTTCAAATATGTTTCTATACGAAGAAGATAGTGATTAAATTACATCATCATCTGTTAAAACAAAGAAACTGTCACCACAGGAGCATAAACTGCCTCCTTGCTCTGAAATTTTGGTTAAAAAGTAGGGATGGTACTGCCATTTTTTTAAGAAATTTTTAAGATTTTTTTGCTTGACTTTATCCTAGTAAAACATACCATGTTCATGTGTGCCCCCTGCTCACATGTACCCACTTTTCCCTTACGTCTGTTTAGCTAAAAGGACTTGCTTTGCTTATTTTAAATACTGCCAGGATTATTTGGATTTTCTTTTATCCGGATTGCCATTGGTCCCAGTTTTTTCGGATATACAAGGTTCTATTGTACTTTGAAATTTTGGTACCAATTTTTATAACAAATATTAATACTACACTATTTTCATCCAATATTTCAGTCATTTACTGTCGCACAGCTGATTTAGACGTACAGTTTTCTTCGTAAACATTATTTTGCCAATTTTGATATTTTGGCCACAGAATCGATATTATATACACAACGTGTATATAATATAGTGGAACTTGTATATTGGAATTTTTTGACCAACCCGAAGTGAAAAAATGCTTCTAAATCTGAAAAAATGAATAATGTGATTAACAGCACGTAGCGGATTTTAGAGGCACAAAGATGATACGTATTTTTTTGAACAGTGAATAATAAGATTTGTAAGTTACTTTTTATAGCTTCTTAGTCTACCAAAAATTAATAAACAAGAGACAATTGACATTTTTCGGTTCAAGAAACTCAAATATTAGTCAAGTGGCAGTCAAACGTCGTCAATTGTTTAGTGGTTATTGCTTCTTTTAGAAAATTTTCACAGAAATTATAACTTATAGGAGAAAAACTTGCAATGAAAAGTGGGTATTACGCATTTACCTCTAAAGTTCAGTGTTTAATAGTTTATGAGCTAAAAGCAAAATTCATAATAAAATGAACCAGAAATTGGTTTAAGCAATGAATAAATACCTTTGTGCTTGCTAAATACCTTTGCACTTTGTGTTTGTTAAGTGGAGGTCATATATTTTCATCGTTACCATTTGTAGCATTATTACCTACTCTAAAATTAATGTTTTACTTTTACTAAAACAAATATATCGAGTAGCGAGTGTCCATTACTATTTTGAACTTCATCTTTGAAACACGAAATTTTTTATTTCAAATAAAAGTAAGTGCTACAAAATAAAATAGCCATTTATATTTTGGAGCGGTGACTATTTCCTTTCACATATATTATTCAAGACTACTTTTTTTTTAAGTTAAAAGTTAGTTTTAATAGCAAAACAAACAAGTGCTTTTATCTATTTCTACTGATCAATATTTTGAACATTTTCTCAGAAATAAATTCACGTTACTGAAGGGAAAAAAGAAAAACAAATATTTTCATTTTCGAAAAATGGTATTTCATTTTCATCCTTACTGTTTGATTTTCAATTTGTTTGTGTTATTTTCTAACCAATATTTAAATAATAATTCTCAGAAAAAAATAATTAAGTACTGTCTGACCACCGATCAGATGCAAAGGCAAACATCTGGTTTACAGGCGGAAATGGACGCATTAGCTTTCAGGGATGCCAGCTTTTGCAGGTGTTTGTGAACCTCTAAATTAATCAGAGTCACATTAAACTGAGCTAACCACGAGCATCTAATCTTTACTTTTCCCTCTCTCATTCAGATAGACTCGTCTAAACTGGACGTTTGCCAAGTCCATGGCAGCCGTGGGCAGACTCTATTTGCTTCTATTGAAGTTATTTTTCATTTTAAGTTGAAGTTACCAATCAGACGTTTCATAATCACATATATTATTTCATATGAAAAATGTTTTAATACATTACGATTTCGATATGTTAAAACTTTATACATCAAAACTTCAAAATATTTGAAATTTACAACGGGAATTCATATACATCTATTCCGTAAGCTCATCGATACGCGTCACCAAGCTCAAATTTCCAGGAACGATTCCAAAAGCTAAATATCTCTAAGTTTTAAACTTTTAATCTCTTTCCAATAGAACTATTATAACTAGTTTCTAATCCTAAAATAAATACGTGCCATTTCTCAACAGTGAATTCTTTCTTTTTAGAATAAAAAAGTTAAAATATTCACAAATTTCAGCACCATAGATTCATGTATCGAGGCATGTTAATGCACCACTATTCTTAAAGGTTCAAGTACAAAAGTAATTTCCTTAGAAATCGCAAAAGGGGAACGAAATCCCGGAAATACATGATTTATAAAGGGTGAAACGTAACTTTTTTACATCATTTAAAATGGGTGAAACGTTGTATGAATCATGACATGAATACATTTCAGCACATACATTTAGAGGCAAAATACATAGTTCACATTAATATGAAATGACAAATTTTACAGCAATAATTCATTTAATAACCTTCAGTGAAGTCTTGGAATCAACAATAACTGAAGTTTTTATGTTCAACTGCATGTGTACATAGGGTTGTGTTCCAAACCTGAAGCACAGAAGCTGAATTTCACAAAAGTTCACTTCAGCAAGACTGGGTTCACAGTTACATATGAAGTTTTTTGTGGTGTCACATTGTTATTTAAGTAAATATGAAAATTTAATCCACAAAACTCTGTTTAAGTTTTAATAAAGTAACTGTCTGGTTCTGATAATATGACTTCCGTTGAGGGAAGGGTTAAATGATTATATTTATTAAAATAAATATGATGGAAACCAGCTTGAATTCTCCATAACGGTTATTGACGTAGCATCAATGGAAAAAAAACTTCTCTGATTAGCCAAAACACAAATTAACTTTTCAAAAGTCAAGCGTATTGATATCAGAGCCATACTATACATAAAATTTCGAGATGAAATGAGACATAAACTATGAACGTTCCCCATAATATGTAAGATTTCATCTCAAGTTATTGGCTTTCAAACAAAGGCCTGAGGGGATTCTCGAAAAAATGTCCCGTGCGTAACGCCAAGTTTTTTATTTTATTCAAGTATAACTAAAACTATTAATTAATTATGGGATTAACTGCTATGCTTTGATAGTATATTAAAACATGTATTATTCCCCAACAGCAGTATTTTTTAAAGGCGTTGGTTAGCTGGAAAAAATAAAAAACTTAGTGTTACGCACGGGACATTTTTTCGAGAATCGCCCCTGAGAACATTTTATATAAACTAACACATAATATATATTGACATATATATAAATTAGCACATATTTGTTAATTTTACTGTTACTTGTTTTATGTTGTTACACATTTAACTCTTAAAAACCGCCTAATGCCAAGAACGTACCCAATTAAGTCTTATAAAACACTATGCAAACAAACTGAAGCTCCGTTGTTTTCAATAACTAATAAAACGCCCTGAATATACTATGAAACCAATTTTTAACTGGAAAATAGTGCCATCAATTATGATGTAAAAAAAAGTTATATTGTTTTTCCGCATTTGCATCACGTTCGTTTTGCTTAGTTTTGTGTGCTTGAAAATGCCTACGTTTTGTTATTCTACGAAGAATAAAAACTTACTATTTGAATAGGAAAGCATTTTTACAATATTTATCAATGTTTTAAAATGTCTGATATCTTGAGAATATGAAAATGATCCATTACAGTGCTTCCAAATGGTTTTCAATAACCATAAACCATCTTTATTTCACCTATGACTTTTTTTAGCCTTTTCCCCATCATTTTAACAAGAATTAAAAGCCAATGGCTTAAACAAGAATCAATAGCTAAATGTTTAAAAAAGTTTCTTTAAAAAGTCAGGTATTTAAGGTTTAAATAAAATTAAAGAAATTGTTTACCTTCGTGTAAAAATATAGTTTCACCTCTTCACTGTTTACAGAAGTATTAAAATATAATCAATGCTTATGTTTAGACTTTTAAAGTGTACAACATGCTCATATTAATGAACCGTTTGGCTGTTTTAAACGAACAGCAAAAAAACCAACAACATTGCAAGAAAGCAAAAAATTTCGAAGCTTTGTGATCAGAAGGCGTATGAAATCTTTCGATTATATAAAACTTCCACCAACAACGTTTTTTCGCAGCGGGAATTTCTATTTGAATACTATTTTATACTTGAAGCACATGGAAAGCAAAGAGTTGTAAGTGCCAAAATGAAAATTTTGAAGATAACTTTTACAAACGGTAGGCATACCTCTCATAACATTTGAAGCAAGATATAATACTTATCTGGCGTGGGCAGGAAAATGACAATACCTGAAGAAATGAGTTTTTAAGATATTTGCAGAAATTTGTTTTGGATTCAATACTCTAACAATAGGGAAATGTTGGAATTAGTCGTTTTCTTCCAAAGCTATTTTTTTTTTCAGCACAAACTAAATAAACAAGCTTGCACAATGAAGCTAACATACATTAAATGACAAAAATGAAAAATGAAAACGTTGCAGTTTACCTGTCCACAGCAGTTGTTATGGCCATGGTCGGTGCTGTTATACAGCAAGATTTTTATAAAATATTTTGAAGAAGCACCAAATCAGATGAAATACACCGCCAGCTCAGTCATTTCCAGCCAAGGACTGCAGTTTCGTACTTATTAGTACTCATCAGCCCGGCATAGGAAAGTGACTGAGCTAGAGATAGAAAATCTCTTAAGGAAGCCAAGAGTGCCAAACAAACTGGTAGCTAATAAAGCATTAGCACAGACCAGGCGAGTGACCGAAGCAATGGTTCGGTTCAACTCAAAGATTGAAGGCAAGGCAGGTATATTCGGGCAAATGGGTGATAATTTACTGAATATACCAAATTAGAGTTAAAAATTTACACGCCTTTTACTTGAAACTTTAAAAGGTTTACTTACATCCCTTTGCTACTCATAGCCTTATTTAGTTGCAAGATCACTCAATGAAAAACTAATTTACTTTTCGATTTATCCATAAACTATTAGACTTTTCTGGGGAAAAGTCTCCCAATCTCTGAAAGCAAACATTTACTCCACATGTGATTCCTGACCTTGGGTGAATCAATCAATCGCATGCAATTGATTTCTCCCGCTATTTCTTTCTCCCGGGAGAGATCAGAAGTATGCATTATTTATCTACAAAGTCTTCGCTTTTTGATATGATAACAGAGAATTCCAACTTGTTTGTCTTTTCATATTTCATACAATTTAAATAAAACAGGAATTGCTTTTATATAAACTTGTGTACAGGCGTTCTTCGTATAACACGGTACTTATAGAACACGGTTTCGATATTACATGGTACGAAACTTCAAATTTAATACTTCATGCTTTTGATGTAACACGAATGTTATCTTGAAAAAAGATGGAATTTCATTTTTGTTTAATACATTCTGTTAATGTTTGAAAACTCAAAAAAGTCTTTACTCTGTTTTTATGAAAATTGGTTTCAATATGACACGGTAAACATCTCTTGATTCACATTATTTCTAAGTCTCGTATAACACGATTTCAATAAAACACGAAACACGGTTTCGATACAACACGATACATACTGACAAGGTTTTTACTATGTATATGATTAATTAGTGAAAAAAAAGTTAAAAAGTTATTCTTAAAAAAAGTCTCGTATAACACGGTTTCGATACTACACGGAACGAATTAACCGTGTTACACTAGGGACCATCTGTAAACCGTGTCATTTGAGCATGGCATATCACGTCTCCGCAGGTTACGTCGTGGATAAATTATGAAGCACATTAGAATGTGCTCTAAAGTAGGTATCCTCGCAGCATTAATCAAGTATTACGCCAGTATCTAAAATAATTTACAGCTAAATTGTATGTTAATATTCGACTACTTATCAGGTGTTAGTTGAGTGCACGCGGATTATTCAAATTAATATTGTTTCACACATAAGCATATGTATGTGTGCACAGATTGTATACAACATGAAACTGCAATATTCTGCTGAAAAAAATTAAGAAATAAATTTAATACAATAAGGAAATAGTGTTAACGCAATTTTAAAACTTTCCCTATAATTGTATAATATAAGCTGACGCAGTCAAAAATAATTGAAGTTTAAAAAAATAATAACAATAATTACTGAAAACATAATTTCCTCTATTTTTCTCATAAACAATGAGTTCCGAAAAGTTTGAGGCATTTTGTACCGGCTATTGATTTGCTATTGTTTTTCTTTTTTTTTATGGGGGGGGGGTGCATGTTCCGATTTAAACCGCTTTCTCATTTTGTTGACTTAATTATAAAGGAGTTGTAAGCCATTGATCGTTATTCCTCGTTCTGAAAATATAATAAATTCATTGTTCATCAAATGTTAATTTTTGATTTTACATTTATTATGTTTATTTAAACTGTACTTTATATTGCAGTTTTTTATACTTCAATTTTCAATATTGAATTTTCAAAGTATTAAATAAAATAGCTTGCATTTTAATTTTGTCCACTCTCTTACAAAACTGTGCTTGTTTAATAGATCATGTAGTTACCCCCCCCCCCCCATCCCCATCCTTCTTTAAGTAATCTCTTTGACATTTGATGGATTTTCGGTTTCAAGCACAAGTATAGTTACATATACGCAAATACGTTATATGTACAAAAACAAACAATTGTGGACAGGTTCTTGGGGTGTATATGCCGAGGTCACAGGTGAAGGTTGTCACAGGACCTGAACCTGAGTTCGCACCGCTGCAGCAGACTGCGCCACAGGCTCCGGGCCCTGGTGGTGAAGCGCGCGTGGTGCCTGCAGGACAGGACGGCAGCCTGCCGGGCCTTGAGCCGGATCTGGCTGAGCACACCCACGAGGAGCTCATCCACATTGTGGTGGATCACCACGGAAGTCTCGATGAACTTCACGTCGTAGTGACTGGCTATGCTGCGACCCTCTGTAGCAATTAGAGAGAAAGGTAATTAGATGTAATTGAATGCCTTATACGAGGGTCGATCCAAAAGTAAAGTTCCCATCAATTTTACAAATATACAGCGCTGTCTATTCTCAATGCAATTTACATCGTTGGAAAGAAAAAACGGTTATCTATTTTTATATATAATCACCATTTTTTTCTGTGCATTATTGTCGACAGTGCCCTAACTTCTGTATTGAGTGTCACAGGATTCCACCGCCAGAGTGGTACATGACAGTCAACAAACCCCTCCGTTCTTGATTGCAGTTAGAAACTCGAGTCTAGTGATTACCACTTGTTTCCTAAGTTTAAGGAACACTTTGAGGGGCCAACGCTTCCGGAGCGACGACGTGGTCAAAAAAAGGGTGAAGCGCTTCCTCAAAGGGTTGGTGGTGGAATTCTGTGGCACTAGATACAGAAGTTAGAGCACCGTCTACAAAAATGCAGATAAAGATGGTGATTATGTATAAAATAGAAAAAGGTTTTTTTTTCTTTCCAACGATATAAATTTCAATGAGAATACACAGTGTTGTATATTTGTAAAATTGATGGGAACCATACTTTTGGATTCACCCTCGCATATATATACATACATATATATATATATATATATATATATATATATATATATATATATATTGGGTGAACGCAAAAGTTCGTGCGGAGTTGCAATAGATGGCGTTAGAACGAGCGTAACGTGTTGTCATTAACACCACTATCTACGTAAGTCAGATCGTTGGAAAGGTGACGTGTGCAGCTTTCATTCCAATCAAAATAATTTGTGCAGATACAAACTGCTTCGAGAAAGATTACTTTTAAAATGAGTGTTGATAAAGTGCATTTACGGCATGTTATGCTTTACGAGTTTCGGAAGAGAATAAACGTTGCAGTAGCCGTAAAAAACATTCAAGACGTTTATCAAGATCAAGCACCAGCTAAACGAACTGTGGAAAAATGGTGTGCAAAATTTCGTTGCGGAGATTTTAAGCTGGAAGACGAGCCACGCTCAGGTCGACCTTCCGACATTGATGACGACTTTTTGCGTTCTTTAGTTCAGAATACTCCGCGAATTTCAACAGAGGAAGTTGCTACAGCACTTAAGGTTGACCAATCAACCGCTTTTCGGCGTTAAAAAAAATCGGATTTGATTTAAAGCTCGATATATGGGTGCCCCATTTGTTGACCGAGAGCATCAAAATCCAGCGAGTTTTTGCTGCCTAATCTTTACTCGAGCGGCTCAAAAACGAGCCGTTTTCGGATCGATTAGTGACGGGCGATGAAAAATGGGTCCTATACAACAACGTTCAGCGCAAACGCACATGGAAACAGGCAGGTGAACGTGGTGACGTAATGGCAAAGGCCAGTTTGCACCCGATGAAGGTGATGCTCTGTGTTTGGTGGGATTGCAAGGGTATAATTTATTTTGAGTTTCTCCCCGCCGGCCAAACGATTGATTCGGACAAGTACTGTCGTCAATTAACTAATCTGAAACGAGAAATCACACAGAAACGTCCAAGTTTGTCAAATCGCAAAGGCGTAGTCTTTCATCAAGATAACGCTAGACCACACGTTTCAAGACAGACGCTAGGCAGACTGAACAGCCTGAAATGGGATGTCCTAACTCATCCGTCGTATTCTCCTGATATCGCACCATCGGATTATCACTTATTCCGGTCATTGCAAAATCATTTAAATGGAAAAAAACTTGACTCTTTGTATGCCTTACAAAACGTCGTGTCTTCGTTCTTCGAATCTAAACCACGCAGTTTTTATGATCGGTGCATCCGTATGCTGCCAGAACGTTGGAAGAAGATTATAGACAACGATGGAGAATATACTATTGATTGAATAAATAGTTTTGCTTGCCTAATCACTGTATGACTTTCTTTCATAAACTCCGCACGAACTTTTGCACTCACCCGATATATATATATATATATATATATATATATATATATATATATATATATATATATATATATATATATATATATATATATATATATATACGTGCTGATTACAATTAAAGTACCTATTCCTAAATGCTTGAATTTGAAAACTAATCTTCAGAATGACTTGATATTTGACTGGAACAGTCCTGAGGAATATTTCCAAAATGAGCAATGCTTCCAAAAGTCAGGGTTCAGATTGTTCTTCAAAAGGCGTGCTAATTACTAAAACCAGCCGTGCTGACCACATTCCAATAATCAGCACAGATAACCTCTAATGTAGGGTAGAACATGTTTTATGATTCTAGTTACCAGTTAGTAGCGGACCAAGGCTTCGAGCAAATCGGAAAATCAATACGTTACTGTAAAGTGGGGCTACTTGGAGCCGAAATGTCCTATTTTTTGCTATTTTTACACTGAACTTTTGGTAAAACCCATAATGTGGACTGATAACCTGGTTTTTACCTCTTTTCAGTTGTTCTGCTACCACCTTAAAAATTTATTAAACATCAATTTTAACTCTTAATATTTTTTTTCTATTTTCAGAAATTGGGTTCAAGTAGTCCCGCACTGGGGCTACTTGGTCCCAAAGTCAAATCCATTAGAAAAAGTTGTAAAACAGGTGATGGTATGAAAAAGGACTAATGATTTTGAAAGGAAACTCAAAACGTACATTCTACTGAGCTAAACGTTTATATAAATTGCAAATTATTTATATAAATTAATATGAAATCAACGTATTCATAAAAACATATTTTTAGGCAAGCATAATTTTTAGCAAATAGAAATATAATTTAGCTCCAGTTAAAACCAATTGAAATGCTCAGTATTTAAACATTGGAAAGAATGAAAACTCCTAAGTTTAATGGCTCCAGCGGTACGATAAAACAGAAAGAAAAGAATTCAATTGGACAATGCTTTATAATTTTCTCATTGGTATTTGGTTAATCCGCTGTTTTTATCTTTTAAGCTATTTGCTTATTTGCCTCTTGGCTTTTGACGGATGGCTTTTCATGCACAAGCTCATTTTTTGCATTGAAAAAGGCGTAACGCCGAAACATGTGTCTGCAGTAATCTGCAATTTGTGCTTTTTGACGCTGTTATTTCTTACTTTACCTTCCAGGATGTTTTTTGTATATCCCTGTTACCGTGGAATTGCTCCTTTGTAGAACGACTTATTTTTCTTACTGTCTGAAAAAGGAAAAATTCCAGATAACTCACTGTCAGTAGAGACTGTCCGGACTCTGGCCAAGTCTGCTTTGTTGCCCACCAGGATGACAGCTTTGGACCTGAGACCGGGCCCCAGTGGCAGGGAAGACCGGGGCTGCCTGTTCGCGGTCTCCTTCAGTGTTTTGAGGCAGTGGCACACCTTCCTGAAGCTGGACATATCCGTCACGGAGTACACCAAAACCAATGCATCCGTGGAGCAGAACTCACCAGCTGGAACCTGTTGAACAAAAAAGAAGAGTTAGAGAATCAAAGAACAGCAGGTAAAATCTTAAATAAATAAAAACAAACTTCCTTGTACGTGGTAATGACAGTACTGTAATCACGAAGCATTTTTCACTCAAATTACAACCTTAATTACCATTTTACCTGAATGAATTTCAACAAGTCTTTTTTGCAAGTCTGTACGTACATATGTACCAACGATATTGAGGTGTATTCTTAATTTTGCCAGAACCAGAACGCCAATAAGAAATAGTAGTGTCGTAATAGAAGCATATTGAAGGAGCGAGTTTAAGCTCATGTTGACCATCCTAATTCTTTAATATAAATCCTGGTTGCTCCACTGAGTACTGAGTCGCAGACGATGATTTCGATTTCAGACTCAGAGGTGAGGAAGGCTTAAGCCAATATTTACAACTTCTTCAGCTTCTGTTGAATATTTGGCTATAAAGGTCTGTTCTAAGCAAGCAAAGGATACGTATATCGAAAGGCGGGCATAGAGATAGAAGGCGAACAGTTTCTGTTATGTAAGAATGGTTTTAGTTTTAAATTTTTATTATACCGTTACAATTCCGTTTGCAAGGGATTCATTGAGAAGTAAAAATACAATCAAGCCTTAATGTAAATGTGAAATCTAGTCTGGAAAATAAACTAGTGAGTATTATTTCAAGAAAGAAGTGCTGAAGCGTTCTGACACCAATGTTACGAAAGTAAGGGTACGCAAAATATCCACTTAAACTATCCCGAATTACTTGTAGCGATTTTTTCAAGATGTCTGCATGTGCGTGTATTATCCACGCAATGTATTATACGTAGCTCGCGTAACTCAAAAGCAAAAAGTCGTAAAAGGTAAAAATTTCGTATGTAGTGTCAGTTTAGGGTCTTTAACTACACTTCCAATTTTAGTGGCAATCAGACATTCCAAAACAACTCTTTGTTCATTTTTTTGTGACCAAATCAATGTTAATTTTAAGTCTTCTTGCTTATCCAGCTAATAAAATCACTAATAAAATCAAGCAAGGTTGTTAGAGTTTTCTTCGTTTTTCTTTTAATTGCCATAACGGTGTGACGTCAGACAAAGATGCCGTCAATTGCTACAATTTTTACAGTTAACAAGATTTTACACATATACCATCCCCAAACGCAACTATTAACGAATAAATATAGCAATAAGTATAATTAAGAACTGTCCGTACATCAGTAAATACGTATATAAATAGATAGATTCACTGTCAGAGATAAATTTAATTACACAAAACTATGATGAATTGTGTATTACCCTAATGTTTTCAGTTATACCTTTTGCAAGTCTCAGTTTTTTGTTATACCTTATTATTGCAAAAGTAATAGGCACGTTTAGTACATAATTACGACATAAAACGAAAATCGTAAGGAAATTAAATAGAATGCGACGCAGCAAACTGCGAAATAAACCATTGCGACATTAAACACAAGGACTTATAACATTAAATTCGCAGACAAAAGACTTGAAAAGAGTTCCTTAGTTGCTTTAGGTCATTTTCGAAACTTAATTTCCTTCCATGGATCCAAATAATGCCAGACGTTACTTAACTCCGGTAACTCCAAAGAATTTATTTGCCTCGCGAGCTACTAAAAATTTCCCAGTACTATAGTAATTATGTCCTTAACTTAAAAGTTTAATCTTGAAAATTCACATGCATAAGAATTACAATTTCTCATAGTATGCGTAAAAATGTTCACAGTCTGATAGCAAAGATTTTGCAACAAGAAGTCACATTCAACGTTTGTACTGCTGAATACTTAAAATTTGTATCATTTTATGGTTTATACCCAGCAATGAATAGATCTGTGCTTTGTATAAGCACGTGATTTAAGTGCATAAAGTAGTTCTTATCTTCAGCTCAACAAAAGTTCGTGTCTGAAATGAATAATGGTTAAAATATCATAATTAAATTTATAATCAGTAACTAGATTAAAAATTAATTAACCCTTTTATTGAAGCATTTAGTATCAAAACTAACTCAATCTATTCTTTATAATTTTACAGGAAAAACAAAAAATATTTCAAGTTCTGCCCACTCAATTTTTCCAAAAGATTTTGTTTTCGTTTGAAAGCATTCGGTACTACATTTCTGTTTTCATTCTTAAATTGGCAGACTTGTATAGTTATCACCAATAAAAATGATGTCCGTTGAGCTGATTTGAAAGTAAATCAGCCTTATATTATTATATTTTGTTTTCTATTCTAACATTAATTAACTTTAATAGATTTCTCATTTACAGTGACTCCCAAAAGTGTTCGTACAATTTAAAATTTTTTAGTAAAACCAAAATAACGCGAAACTGAATTCGAATATGAAATCCAATATTTTTTCACATCATTCCTATGTTATTCTAAATAAAACCCTGTAGTTTTTCCAAAATATTGACGAATCTTCTTTTTGAAATGGGTCAAAAACGAAGAGACAGAGAAATAATACGCCACGAAAGTCATCGTGCACTCAAATATTTTCGAATAAATTCATGATTCAAATCCACAAACACCATTCGAAATTTGAATTTTTTCCTCACGGTGGAGGTAAATTGGTTTAAAAGGTCTCTAAATTAGTTAATTTATTCCATTCTATAGTAAAGTGTTTGATAAAATGCTTTAAAGAAAAGAATCGGCCCGAAAACAAGGCAAGAAAAGGTCAACCGGCAAAGTTGACAAAGCTTAATCGGAGATTTACAGTTAAAAAATTTATGAAAAAAAAAAAAAAAACACATTTGAGTGATGTAACAGTTGTTGCAGAATTTAATGAAAACACTTACATTTAATCTTCACCTAAAATTGTTCGCCAAGTTCTCGGATTAACTGGATTAAATGGGAACTCTTAACGAAGAAATTGTTCGTGCGAAAAACGGAAAGCTTACGCGTTTTGTCGCAAAATAAATGATAAATAAACTCCAAAGCGTTTTGCAATAACGTCTTACTTACAGATGAAATTTAATTCAACATTTTTGGTTGAATTGTTGTATAATTGTCAATAGAAGAAAAAATGAGGAACTTGATCAAGAACTTAGTTGGATCAGTTTATCAGGACAAGTCAAGGGATTCTTGTGCGAGAGTGCATATCAGCATCAGCATCAGGACTTGGTAGTTTGGAATTTTTTGGTTAAATAATAAATCATGCTGTTCATTTAAATATTTTAAAAACCAATTTTAAACTCTTATCCAAAAATTTGGTTATCGGAAACAACTTTGTTTTTTTATCAAGATAACGATAAGAAGCACACGGCTTTCAACATTTGCGTCTAGTGCCTCAAAAATTGTCCTAAAATTTAGAAAATACCCCTTCAATCTTCAGATTTGAATTTAATGTAACATATTTAGAGATATCTGGAGGATAGATTAAGAAAATACGGCTTTGAAACGAAAATAGAGCTAGAAATAGTAACACTCGAAGTGTGGTTGAACAACACTTACTCAGAAATTACGCAAAAAAAAGGAAAGAAAAAAGAATGAAATCTATTCCCAGACGTTTAAAAGGTGTTGTTGATACTACATAACATTTTACTAAATGATTACTTAATAAAAAGTTAGATTATTCAATAATATATTAACATTTTTAAAGTGTACAAAGACTTTTGTGAGATAAAATTTCCGGCACTTTTTGGTTTTTTATTTTTAAAAAATTAAGTTTAAATATTTTTTAAAATATTTTCACGTAGTTTTGTTGAAAATTGATCATAGATCTTATAATTAAATACCTATACCGAAATAATAATTCGAACCAATGGATAGGGTCCTATTTCACTGAAAGTCGTAGGTGTACGAACACTTTTGGGAGCCACTGTATATGCAATCAGTAGCGGATATAAGGGGAAGGTCATGGGGGTCATTACTCCTCTTAAACCTTCGACCATAGTATCCATCCTTATTATATTCAAACACTTTATGAATAAAATGTAAACAGTTTCAGTAGTCTCATTCAGTAGTCAATTCATTAATTATTTTTTAAATTGATATTTTGAAATACTACTTCTTTTCATTCTTTATGAAATTAATTTGTAACAGTTATGATTTATTCCTGGCCCATTTGGTGCTTTTTATTAACATTTAAGCAGTTTCAGAAATGTTTTATGCCCAAAACTACAAGTTCGTTCATGGGAAGGGGGGGTCATTCTTCAGCGTAATCCCGCCACCCCCCCCCCCCACCCCCCACAAATAGTGGACTGTATCCGCCTTGTATGCCATGTCCTTTGGGGAGCAGAGTTTTAACGTTTCAATTTCAACTCCTTCTTTTGGGTGAACTCAAACATAAAATTTTATGCATTGTACCCAAGACTACACTCTCTGAGATTAACTGCGTATGAAAAATTAGACTTCATGACTGTTTATTAGTGAATGAAATCATGTTTCCCTTTACCCCATAGTGTTTATTCCTACACAAGAGACTGTGGTGTAAATTTATACACTCCGTTTATTTTTCCTTGAGGTTGATGTAGGCAGATAATCACGCTATGCATAATCAGCTTAGAAGCTAGATAAGTTCAGCACCATCGTCACTGCTCAATCTGTGGTCGTCGGTCATGTGCGACCCGATGATTCTTTCTAATGTAATCACAAATCATTTAACAGAAAAATCGTGCAAAAAAACTAAATTATGGCCTGAATTTATGTAAAACACATACAGGTCTTGTGCAAGAAAAATTTCACTCTCTTTGCGCAAAACAATGTCACTCTCCTGGCGCAGAAGAAAGTCACGCTCCTTGTGCAAAATTAATGTCACTCTTTTGGCGCAAAATATGTCACTCTCGTGGTGCAAAAAACTATTTAATTTACACCAAAAATTTAATCCTCCAAACAATAGGAAGAAAGAAAAACTTATTTGTTTCCATTTACTCCGGAGTCCAGAGTACCATGTTTGTGGGGAAAATACAGTGGCCGCCGCTTATATGAATCACGTTTGTTCTAAATAGTTTTGATTTCATGGACTGATTGACGGCTGATTCAATGAAGCAGCTAATTCAACAAAGCTAGGTTTTGTTCTGTTTTTGACAATTTGATTCATTAAAGCAGTTGATTCAATTATCCACTGATTCAATTAACCAGCGTCCACTGTATTAGAAACGCCTAAACTGCTCATCAAAAATAGCTGGTTAAGTAAAATTCATAAATAAACGTTATTACTGACGTTCCCACATGAAAAGTAAAACTAGTTGAAAGCAGTTACTTCGCATTTGTTGACCTGCTGGAGAGGAAAATGTAAGACTCCTAAAGTTTAGAAAACAACTTTTTTTCCAGTGTCATCTTCGAAGAATGACGATGTCTACATAGCTGCACGAAGCACGCCTAACTCTCAGAATGTCTTCTTTAAGTTAGTTCCTCATCTTCACTTATCAACAGTTTGGTTTCGGAAATTTACCACAAGTGTGGTAAAAGAGTTTCTTTCTATCTATCCAATGTTTATTTTTAACAGATAACCTTTACTCTTTAAGTTGTCACCTGAAATATTTTTGAGATTAATTTCGTAATAGTATCTTTATGAAATTACTTTTAATTTCTAAAAAGTATCTTTTTTATCCGACTACGGCAAAGCCAAAAGGAAGAGTTACAATTTTTTAGCAGTCTATGTATATTTGTATTTACGTATGTTCCACCGTAGTGCCTAAACTACTTATTCGATTTTCATGAATATGGTGTCAATCGATTCGTTATTACAGTCCGAGTAATACAGGTTACATTTTACGCAGAGGTTACTCGATTTTAACCTTTTTCTCTTTTTTGGCCAGGGTTTTAAATAAATTTGATAATACCCGACTAAGGGAACAAAAGGTAAGAAACAAGTTTGGTGTTGATTACTATTATTGTCTTACTAAGTAAGATCAATCTTTTATAATTAAATTTTCTATCAATTTGATGCAATAAACTTAATTTACCATTCTAGTATATCAAACTAAAATGATTACTTGTTTAATGCGTATTACTCTCACAATTATTTAAAAGCAGAAAATATTAAACGGAAAATATTAAAATAAAACAAGCAACGATAAAATTAAAAATTCGAAAAAGAAAAAAAAAAAACCGACTGAGTCGCAACTGTAGAATTAAGAGGAAACATTGAAAATCCTCTAAAAGCTTTACATTATTAAAAACAATGTCAGGTACTTTATTTGCTACTAGCAAAAATACCCGGCGTTGCCTGGGTCAGAAAGAAATGTAAGAAACAATCGCTACTTCCTTTCGTTTTCTGTTTTAACTGAAAGAACTCAAAACATATCACTTTGACGTGATTAAAAATCGAGCTTCTTCCTTACCCATTAAAGTAAAATAGCAATAAGTATAAAGAAGGAACGAATATTCATTTAGAAACGAAAGCACGAATTTAAGCATATAAAAGTTTGAAGAATTTCCAAAATATGAACTAACAAAAACAAAAATCACTGAAAAAACAATGCGCTTCATTTAATTAAATAGTACACACTCAAAAAAAAAAACTCTCTACTATGTTTCTTTAAGGATGCAAAAAGTAGAGTTTTCAAAGTTTAAACGACTTTAAACTCAAGTCTGCTCCGGAGAAGCCTTGATTCAAAATTTTCATTATGATTACTTTTATAATTGCTGTTGTTAGGCAACGAGTTTTTGTAACAACGGGGTTTTATATTCGCAACTTCAAAGTTCGAATACGCTACCTTGCGGTGATTACCAATACTAAAAAAAAGGTAAAAAATTCCATTCCACGAGTTTTCTTTGGGGTAAATTTCCGGCTTAAAGCAGTTTGTGGTTTAATAGAATTTTAGAAGAATAAAAAAGAAAGCTTCGCACAAATACGATGAAAAAGTACTGTCATTCACTAAACGTCAAAGCAAGTTATAAGTTATGGCATTTGTTTGTTTCACCTTTTTTCATCCGCCATTAGACAGTGGCTGCTGCGCCCCCTATAATTTATTGGAGTTGCGAACTTAATTATTTAATGGGGAAATGATACGAAATTTACTGTTTTCCACCATAACTTTTTACAACTAAGTTTTTAAGGAATAAATTACAGCCTAAGTTGTTCCCCGATTATGTATCTATCTATGGTGAAAAAATGGTTAAAAACCGTCCACATTAGCTACCAGTTTGTTTGGCCCTCTTGGCTTCCATAAGAGGTTTTCCATTTCCAGCTCAGTCACTTTCCTATGCCGGGTTGATGAATGCTAATAAGCACGAAACTGCAGTCCTCGGCTGGAAATGACTGAGATGGCGGTGTAGTTCATGTATTTCTGCTTTAGCCCTGGCTAATGGGCGGTAATTTACTGAATGGGTTTAATTTTTAATCATTTGATGTGGAAATTACATGACATTTACTGTTTTCGATCACGACGTTCTTAAACTAAGTTTTTTAGCAGTAAATTATAGCCTAAGTTGTTCCCTGTTTATGTAGGTATCTATGGTAAAAAAATGGTTGAAATCCCTCCAGTAGTTTTGAAGTTTACCCCGGACATCCGGACACCGATTAGCCCTTTATGTATAAAGATAAGGATGCAACTCCTAAGAAAGCAATAAATATCATGCTTGCTCCGGAGAAGCCCTGATTCAAAATTTACATTATGATTACTTTTAATGTTCCTGTTGTTAGGCAACGAATTTTCGAAACAATGGGTTTAATCTTTAATTATTTGATATGGAAATTATTTGACGTGTACTGTTTTCGATCACGACGTTTTTAAACTAAGTTTTTTAGAAATAAATTATAGCCTAAGTTGTTCCCCGATTATGCAGCTGTCTATGGTGAAAAAATGGTTTAAATCCCTCTAGTAGTTTTGAAGTTTACCCCGGACATCCGGACAGAGATTAGCCCTTTATGTGTAAAGATAAGGATGCAACTCCTAAGAAAGCAATAAATATCATGCTTGCCCCACAGAGGCCTTGATTCAAAATTTACATTATGATTACTTTTAATGTTCCTGTTGTTAGGCAACGAATTTTCGAAACAATGGGTTTAATCTTTGATTATTTGATGCGGAAATAAAATGGCATTCACTGTTTTCGATCACGACGTTCTCAAACTAAGTTTTTTAACAGTAAATTATAGCCTAGGTTGTTCCCCGATTATGTAGGTATCTATGGTGAAAAAATGGTTAAAATCCCTCCGGTAGTTTTGAAATTTACCCCGGACATCCGGACAGAGATTAGCCCCTTTATGTATAAGGATAAGGATGCAACTCCTAAGAAAGCAATCAATATCATGCTTGCTCCAGAGAGGCCTTGATTCAAAATTTACATTATGATTACTTTTAATGTTCCTGTTGTTAGGCAACGAATTTTCGAAACAATGGGTTTAATCTTTAATTATTTGATGCGGAAATAAAATGGCATTCACTGTTTTCGATCACGACGTTCTCAAACTAAGTTTTTTAGCAGTAAATTATAGCCTAGGTTGTTCCCCGATTATGTAGGTATCTATGGTGAAAAAATGGTTAAAATCCCTCCAGTAGTTTTGAAGTTTACCCCGGACATCCGGACAGAGATTAGCCCTTTATGTATGAAGATAAGGATGCAACTCCTAAGAAAGCAATCAATATCATGCTTGCTCCAGAGAGGCCTTAATTCAAAATTTACATTATGATTACTTTTAATGCTCCTGTTGTTAGGCAACGAATTTTCGAAAGAATGGGTTTAATCTTTAATCATTTGATGTGGAAATTACATGACACTTACTGTTTTCGATCACGACGTTTTTAGACTAAGTTTTTTAGCGATAAATTATAGCCAAAGTTGTTCCCTGATAATGTAGCTATCAATGCTGAAAAAATGGTTAAAATCCCTCCAGTAGTTTTGAAGTTTACCCCGGACATCCGGACAGAGATTAGCCCTTTATGTATAAAGATAATGATGCAACTCCTAAGAAAGCAATAAATATCATGCTTGCTCCAGAGAGGTCTTGATTCAAAATTTACGTTATGATTACTTTTAATGTTCCTGTTCTTAGGCAAAGAATTTTCGAAACAATGGGTTTAATCTTTAATTATTTGATGCGGAAATAAAATGACATTCACTGTTTTCGATCACGACGTTCTTAAACTAAGTTTTTTAGCAGTAAATTATAGCCTAAGTTGTTCCCCGGTTATGTAGCTATCTATGGTGAAAAAATGGTTTAAATCCCTCCAGTAGCTTTGAAGTTTACCCCGGACATCCGGACAGAGATTAGCCCTTTATGTATAAAGATTAAATAGAAACTGGCAACAGATAGAAATTTTAAATCATTGCGTTTTATTTCCTTGTCGACCAACAATGAATTCGGTTTTCAATCGCGTGAATAAAGGCTTAGCCGTTATTAAAATCTACTTTAAAATAACGTTAGAAATCTAACACATTCTATCAGACGCGGAAAAAAATTCTCTTTATTTTGGTATTAAATTTCCTTTTAGTACAGGATGCAGCAGGGAAACTTGCGATTTGAAAAGTCAATAAAAGAAAAAGTACTTCATAATATACTGTCCAACCACGGATTGCGTGGAATTTTCAAACGTCCAGATAAGACGAATCTATGTAAATAAGGGGGGGGGGAGAAAAAATTTGATGCGCGTATTCCACTCATTTGAACGGGACTCTGCTTCGCAAAAGTTGACATCGGTAAAAAATAATAGATTCGTCCATTTCCGGCTGTAAAACGGATGTTTGTCTTCCCATACAATCGTGATCAGACAGTACATGTTTTTATAATTTACATTTTTTTATAAGATATTGTGTACATTCTAAATTTTTATTATCACTAGATTTAAAAATTACATCGGGCAAACGGCAGTCCCCGTTGATGGTGCACTGATCTGCCCTAGATTTGAAGTTTTGTTCTACTCTGAGATCAATCGTTTATAACGACAAGCCCCGGACCCTGCAACACCTGAAGGACAACATCCGGCTAGCCATCGAAAACATTCTTGTCGATATGCTGGAAAGAGTGGAACAAAACTTCACATCTAGGGTAGATCAGTGCATCTTAATGGGGGCTGCCATTTGCCCGAAGTAGGGTCGGGGGCACTTTTACGCGGATTTTTTTAATGAGCCTACTAACTTTTATGTTTTAATTTCGGAAATTTTAGACATTGCGGTTTTATGAAGCAGTTAATGGGGTAAAAATTGGTATATTCAGTTGTTGGTTAGCTTGAGTTTTTAACTGTTAAAAAAATTATTTTTGAGTACAAGTTGGTTGCGTAAACTTGCCCCGGACACGGGGCACGTTTACGCATATTTATTTTGACACCTAACGTAGTTTTGTTAGTGTTTTGAACATAATGTCTTACCATCGCTAAAATAAAGCAAATTTATTACAGATTGAATAGTGTATAAAGTTGAAGCTGAAGGGGCATGAAGACAGCACTATATGATTGTAAGTTGTAAGATACGAATGTGTAACTTAATTAAAAATTAAATGTTTTCTTTTCAAAACTAAATAGCCGGAAAATACTAAAAATGTTTCACACAGTTTGGAGCGAAAAAAGTGTCAGGGGCACGTTTAAGTAAGACACAGTAAGAACTATCGTAAAGGTGCTCCAACGTTCAACGCGTAAACTTGCCCCGTCGCCAAGTTTAGATTTATTTTTAACGTGCAAAATAATTTAATAACATTTCAGTTCATGCAAATACAATTCTCAAAAAGGGATAAAATTCTGCTAATTATTATATATTTGTTTTTTCTTAAATAAGTACTATTTATTCACAATAAGCTTCAACACGTTCAACACAAAATTTACTCAACTTGGTATAAAACAAATTATTCTTTCTGCATGCTGGACCAAAGCTCGACTAATGCTCAAAAAATTGTGAGAATATTTTCTAGGGAGTAGCATCAATCTGTTATGACTGTTGGCTCTCCAGTGATAATTCGTTTTGAAAAAAGGGCACTGCGTAAACGTTCTACCCCAATTTTTATATCTCGTTAAAATAAAAAATTCAGAATGCATACAATATCTTATAAAAAGAAATAAATTGATATATGGAGTACTTTTTCTTTTATTGACTTTTCAAATCAGCAAGTTTCCCTGCCGCACCCTGTATTTTTTGCCGTGGTCGAGCTTCAGTTTTTAAACTTTTTTTTATTGGAAATAAATCCTATCCCATTTTCTGCTCTTCGAGCGATTCTAACAGGCGCTGTGGGTCGTACGATCCAGATACTTGGATTTAATCAATATTCCTGGTCTTCCGTCCTGACTCTATTCGTTTCCCTTCACGGTTACGACAAGAGGATAAATTTTTCTCACGTCATATTTCTTGTTACACATTCAAAACCCTAATCCGAGTTGCCACGGAGGTAGACAGCAAGATGCAAAACTCGTAGAAAACGTCACATTCGGTTCCGTAGAAGAATGACAGCGTGAGCGAAGTTGGAATAAATATGACAACAGAAAAAAAGTGAAGAAAAAATGACAAATATTAAAAACAAGGAAAATATTTATAAAAATATACCATCCAGAAAACTTGCACCGAATAAGAATTGTGACATTTCTATAAAAATCTCCTTAGAAACCTCAAACTAAATGCAAACTACTATGATCAGGGCCGCAGAGAGCCAAGGCAGGCCCCGTGTCAGTTATGTCACCGGGCCCCCTCCAGCTCCCCAAAAAAGAAAAAAGAAGAAATAGAAAAGAAAAGGGGTAAAAGAAGAAAAGGGGAAAAAAGAGGGAGAGGAGAAGAAATCAAAACTGCTTACTAGAAAACAATTAACTCCATTATGAGTGCCACAACAGTAAATACCAAAAGAGTACATTTTACTTAATCTTTACGTTTTCTCTTATTCGGAGTTTTTTCCCTCTTTTTTTTCTTCCTTTATTTTTTTGAGCAATCACGAATTGTTTATTGCTTTCATTTGACTATTGAATGACGTTCCTATGATTTTATTTTCCGCCTGTCTCTGCAGCACCACCGTCGACCGGCCCCTCCCGATGCAGCTCCTCTAGCGAGCAAAGTCTCCAGATCGCGTCCATATCCTACACACACACACCTACATACACGCCTACATACATACACACACACGCACGCCATGGACGCTTGCACACACGCGCGTACATACACACACACACTCACACACACGAACGCCTACAGACATACGAACACTTACACACGCACGGCATACACACACACGCGTACATACATACAAACGCTCGTGATTATACACTCACACACACTCGTGATTGCGAAAAACATAATTTTAATTCAAGATGACAAAAATTCAAATATCCTTTTTCACTTTTTTTTCTTTCTTTTTTTTCTTTCCCTTTTTTTTTTTGCGTCAGTGTCGCCGCCCCCTCCCCCAATGGCCCTGGCCCCTAGTTTCTGTCTAGGCTGACATGGCCTCTCGTCGGGCCTGACTATGACAGCCTATTGATTGTTTTTAAAAATGCTTTTTTTTTTCTATAAATCTGGTCTTGGTTTTTCACGACTTCTTCATTGCGTACTCGTATAGCGTGAGTAATAATAATTTCATTAGAAGCGCTATTTTACATTTGTTCGCTATTTTTAGTTCTAATGTAATAATACAGCGGTAGCTGTAAAAATGATTTACAAACCTCTCTACAAAGATTATCATGAAAATGACACTTAAGCCATCAACTATGTTTTTAATGATAAACACAGAAAATGTGCATTAAATGCCGAAAAATGCTTTATTTATTTTTCGTTTTTAAAAGATTGTATTTTGTGTGCTTCCCATTTTACTGTACTCATTGCTATTCTGTCAACACTTTAAATGTATTTATATAAGTTTGCAATACTTAAATTTGAATAAAAAAAGAACGATTTATCGAATTGTTATCGAACTGGTCTGCAAACCTTCTCAGGACTTAAAGGAACTAACTGAAAATTTCAGCAAAATCGGCCGGGTAGTTCTCGAGTTTTGCGAGTTCAAACACACAGACGCTTTTTGGAGACTTCATTTTATACTATGTAGAGAAGAGATGCCAAGCTAATATCAAGTTTAGGCGCTAGTGGTCTCATAAAAGTTTGTTAAGCAGTTATTTGTTCTTTGTAACATTGTGTTTTTCGACACTGAAAAATAGCATTTTGCTGCGCTAGTTCTTACTTCGAGGCTTGTGTTTTTCTTTTTCACCTCTGTTTCACAGAGACATTGATAGCCTATAGTTTTGAAAGTGCAACTTTTATTAATTTTCATTTTCACACTACCTTTAACGTAACTCAGTGTTTTTTTCAACCAAACATCATCTCAAACCTATAAAAAGTTCTACATAATGTACTTGTGAGCACTAAGAAAGTTTTAAATTGATACAGTGAGGATCAATTCAATGAGGACATTCAAACTATGAGGATAATTTGAATGTGACTTTTTATGGTTGTTGCAATGACATCGACAAAAAAATGGCGACTGATATTTTGGAGAAAGTCGAGGAAATTGAAATCGAACATGGATGTCATTGTTTTTAGTAGACTTAGAATTATTTTAGTTTTTGAAGAAGAAAATCAAAGCATCTCTCTCGTCGCATTTCATAGAAACTCGACCTTTTGTCAAGTTTTGAATTTTAAGTGAAATATCTGAAATGGATTGCAGAAACAATCGCATTTCTGTTTGCTGATCAAGAAATAGTTGACGTTCATGAATACGATATAGCTATGAACCTCTAAAAATGATTGAAATATGGTTCCTTTGTGATGACAGAATGAATAGCTTATTTGTAAAGATATTTCTGTAACATCCCAAAAAATACTTTGAAAGGAATGTAATGCTCCAAGCATTTTTGAACTAGTTTTGGCATGAATTCGTTAATCGTTTATTGACACCAAAAGCAGACTTTGCGTTTTCATGAAGACTAATTGAATTACTATATGCTACGCACAGTATTTTTTAGTTTTCTTTAAATTTTCTTATTTGGTTGTGTATTAATCAGTCCAAGATGCAGTGTTAAAGAATATATGACAAACATTTACGTCTCAAAAATTCGCCAAATTTTCCTATCTTTATATAGTTTTGCAAATACTTCTTGAAACATTTAAAGAAAACGATTTCATTTTGAATACATCTTAATATATAAAAATCTTTTGTGCGGCCGTTTGTCACCATAAGGCTTTTAAACGGCTGGACCGATTTTGATCAAATTTTTTGTGTGTAATTAAGTTGTTGCCAGCATGGTTTCGAAGCGTGATGGATCGAATCGGATACGTTTTTGTTAATTAATTAATTAATTTAATTATTGGATGGTTATATCTCCCAAATGATTAATATTTATTTTAACCTATTGTTGAGCGAGAACTGAAATAAATATTTAACCCGTTGCCAAAGGACAATAAGAAAGCCAGTTCTGCTTTTTGTAATGAAATTTCCTACTGTGATATGTCAATTGAGAATACATAAAACGTAGAGAGAGAGACAGAGAGAGACAGTGAAGCCTTTTTTCATTTCTTGAAAACAACGATTTAAGGTCCCGAGATATATTTTAAAGTAAAGTACTGGAAGGTTCACGCAAAACGTGTGTTCTGTCGTCGTAGTTGAACCACGAGAAATTTTTGGACCAAATGGGAAAACACCCTTCTTTTTTTGGACCAAATGGGAAAACACCGGTGCTTTAGGTTTTCCAAACCTAATGATCAGAAAGTACCGTACAACGTTTGTTTCTCGGCTCAAATCCATTTGAGTTTTGGCACCAATGTCAAGAATACTTTAAGGATTATCAAACTGATCAGTACATTATTAAAGGAAAAGATGATGGAATTTAAAAATGAAACAAATTTTATTTTCGTCCAGATAAATTACAACTGGGTAGTTCTGTGAAAGATCTTTATCTTTGGTGGAAAGAATAAATTAGGCAATATATGAAGTTTTAAATGTTTTCGTTCGAAAGATCGGACCGCTCATCGGTTGGAGATTGCTTCTCTCACTGATCGGCTGTTTTACAGTAACGTGGTGGCCTGCGACTTTGGCCATAAACAATAGAGTTGCGGGATTATTTGTTTGCATTTTAAAGCTACTGTTCATGTAATTTATTGCATTTTTTGTTTATTTTGGCGAAATATTTAAAATCGCAAAGAATTGTTTTTGGTTCTTAAAGAGTGTTTAGTCATGTTAGTTGAAGAATGTTTACTTTACATCGAGGGGGGGGGGCGGTGAGTGGTTTTCTCTTTTCAGGGAACTGTTTTTAGCTTTATCATTTTTTTAAACGATATCTTTTCGATTGTTTTATTTTTTGTTTCATATGGGCGACGTTGCAGCGGGATTTGCCGTTTATTTTAGATGGATAGTTAGTTTTTTACACTTAATATCTGAGGACGATTTTTATCCTTTGAGTATGGCGGAATGAGCAAATCATACAATCTATGAAAATCCTTCATGTACGCGAGAAAAAAATAATTAATAAAACAACTGCTCAGTGGGCATTAGATAAATCAAGTTGTAATAAATGCACTCATTCTGACACCAAACAGATTAAAACATTTTCTTTTTACTTATTTTTTTCAATAAAAAGGTTCAAACACTTGGTAGTTTATTGAAATTTTTTAACTTTTCAATTTCTAAAGTTTGAACAGAATAACGTCTGTCGGATCCTCTAGTTACTTTATAAAACTGTATTTCAAAATGAAAATGCGTGAGTTTCCCATAAAAGTACTTTTCTATTGGTACTTCTAATGGTTTACGAAGTATAGATGTATTTGACAATTTCTACTTAAAACCTTGTTGAAGTATAAAAGCAGCTACATTAGGCAGTGAGAAGCAAAGGAATGTAACTGAACATTTTCAAGTTTTGAGTGAAACGCTCTTAAAGATAACTTCCTAGGTAGGCATTCATTGAAAAGTTTTTTTTTTAATCACGCTGTATAACAGAACCTATCAGGGCTACAAGTACTATCTCTTGCCCCAAGACAGAGAAGAGGTTCAGTTACCATTTGTAATGGTTATTTCCAAAATTTTTAATTTTTTCACTTACATCCCTTTGCTTCTCACTGCCTCATATATGAAAAGGTTCTCACATATATGAAAAAGTCTTTCACAAAGCCGATTAACTTATCTATCTTACAAAATTTTAGCTAATAATATTTTTGACTGCCAAAATAACTCAAAAGTTTTTCGCCCAATTTTTCACTAAGCTGGAAAAAACTTGATACATTATCTCTCATTTGAAACTTTGTTTGGTTAAAATTTATATTTACAGTTACAAATACATAGTTAATAATTAGTTGAATCAGCTTAACAATCGCAGGAAGGTCTTCAAATGTGCATAGAGGGAACAAACACATCACGTATGACCTTTCGACTACGGCGAGTTGGAAGTGCCAATCACTGGTAACCTGCCAATTACTGGGGGTGTTACCCTACTAATACTATCTCTTGCCCCAAGACAGAGGGGAGGTTCACCTACCATTTGTACTGGCTATCTCCAAGTTTTTAATTTTTCCACTTACATCCCTTTGCTTCTCAATGCCTTATATGTGCATCTACATATCGTCGCCCCAGAGCAACAATAAGATATCTGAACTCACGATCAATAGTATCTTACTGTTGTTTTGAGACGACGATGTATAACATAAATGGTTTGAAACATAGTTGAAAAACCAAAGGGGCTGCTCGTATAAAATGATGTCACACTTTTTTTAACATTTTTTTAACATCTCCTTGCTTCTCGCTGCCTCACATGTTCTCTGTCCGGAAGCTCTAAGATATCTATCTTCAAGAAGCATGAAAAATTTTTTGAAAAACTAAATTAAATAAAAGAGTTCGGTTCCTCATAAATCATATCGTCACCTCAGAACAACTGTAGGATATCTTAGTGTTGTTTCCGGAATTAGATAGCTTATGATTGCTCTGAGGCGACGATATATAACAAACTGCGGAATTCTAAGTTTGAAATTCTAGTTTTCAAAAACCAAACTCTGGCCCTGCAATCCTCAGGAAAGTGTCACAACTCCCCTCAAATTAGAAAGAAAATATCAATCAAATAAATGGTTATTATTTTTATAACTTTTTAAAGTGAAACTTTTTGCGCAAAGGCTTTGAAATTCAGATCGGTAAACTTTTGTGTGATGCAGGTGACATACATAGTTGTTTTTTGAGGGCCGAAAAGTAGCACATGCACTTCTTTCCCGGTGTCCGTGGTTGCATATATAGCGTTGATTAATAAAACTGTTTATTGTCGACAAAGCATCCGTCTTGAAACAGGTGTGAATAGCCGACGCATTTCGATTATTGTTTGGTGTTATCGTTGTTTAATCTATGTCCTTCATTAAAATGTACAATTTTGAAGTAAATATGTTAAAACTTCTTGACCGGGACTCGATCTAGAATCCGATGGGTTCGAAGCTTAGCCCTCTGCCAATTGAACCACTGTGATTGTCAGTCAAATTACGTAGTGCAATTGTATTAGTATGAGTATGAAAACTATTATTTTCATTACTTCTTGAGATACGGCAATCATAATTGACGACAAAAAAAAGTTCTATAGCTCATCCCCCGTTTAAGCTATTGACACCAAAAGTGAATCAGCACCTGTACCTGCTAGGGGTAACGTATGGACCAAATTTTGTTTGATTCCGCCAGTACTTCCTTTGGAATAGCAGGCACGCATAACTCAAAAAACTTCCCATTGCTCCACCCCTTGGAGGAATTCACGCC
This sequence comes from Uloborus diversus, assembly GCF_026930045.1. Taxonomy (NCBI): domain Eukaryota; kingdom Metazoa; phylum Arthropoda; class Arachnida; order Araneae; family Uloboridae; genus Uloborus; species Uloborus diversus. The sequence continues at coordinate 120,883,582 of NC_072734.1, read as the reverse complement.
AAAAACCAATGGGCACAAGTTCACATAGGGGCACATATGTGTACCATATTTCATTCGATTTCATGCGGTATTTTTTGCTGTAGAGTGGCCACAAAAAACTGGTGTGACACACAGACACACACACATGCAGACATTTTCCAAAAATGGTCGAAATGGACTCAGCACACCTCAAAACGTTCGAATCCGTCAAAATTCAAAATTCGGAAATTTACACGAATCCAATACTTCCTTCTATATATTGGATATAGAAGAAAGTAAAAATAATGCATTGATCGATAAATATAGTTACATGGTCTTCATAAGTAGTCATCGAAGTTCATATCATTAAGAAACGAAATCGCAAAAACTTCATGTCTTTGTGAGAGGCTCTGATTTAGAGCCAGATTCCTCTACTAACCCCGTGCAAGAAAATAGTAAGCTTTCTACGCTTTGCTTTGACTCTCTCATACACACACACACACATGAGGAGGTCGTAAATCAAACTTTCAGGGAACTACCTTCGAGCGTAATCCTGTTGCAGATCATAAATCAATTTCGAGGATAACGTATTTTAAGGCTGTCTCCAAACAAGCGGCTTTAAATATTAATCTCAATTTCAGACATCTAGACGTAAGTGCTCTAACTCACTCTTCTCCCATTAGATAGGAATATTATTCATTATTTAAATCGGATGCACCTTGATGATTTATGATTCGTGGATTTTTTACTTTGAAAGCTAAATAAGGAATTGTGTCTTTAAGGATTTTAATGAATGTTTGCCGTAGTTTCGCAACTTTCAAATCAGACGTAGAGTCATTTAAAACACTTTATAAAAGTGCTTCTTTTCTCATTCTATTCAAAATTTGTTTTTAAATTATCTCACATGAGAAAGGAAGAGAAATAACTTGCGAGCAAGAGTTTTACTGAGTTTGCAGATGATCCGTCGACGCTTGGGGAAATTTTTACTCTGCATAATGAGAAGGGAATGAAGCATGCAAAGCTATAGTACACAGTAAAATTAAAAGTTCTACAGCAGGATAAAAAAAAACAATGCGTTTCTGGAAACAAATTTTACTTCCACACATGTAGCAATTTTTGAAACTAAACTGTTGGTGAGCGGAAATTAGGTAACACTTCGAAGATTCAGAGAGTTGAACGTGTTTCGAAATAATTGTGTAGGTGTCATCATTGTTTGAAGATAACACTGAAAAAAGTTTTTTTTTTTTTTTTTAGTGATTTTACGTTTTTCTATCCAGCAGATCTAAATACGTGAAGAAACTGGTTTCAATAGGTTTAACTTGTCATGTGAAATGTCACTAAAAGCCATTATTTGTGAATTTTACCTTCCCATGTATTTTTGATGTGTAATTTAGGTTTTTCCATTTGCCCCATAAATGCTGTACTCTGGGATAAATGTAAACAGCGATGTTTTTCATTCTTATTATGATTAGATTAATGATTAAATTATGATGGAAATTATACCTTTGCGTGCATTTTACATAAATCACTGCATAATTTAATTTTCGGTGTGTTTTGTCTTTTAAATGACGTCAGGTTACATTTGGACGAATCTGAGGTTCGCATACAACCCTACTTGCCACAGGTTAAGTACTGGTGGTGCAGAACTTTTTTAACTTATAAGCTGATTATGTACCTACCTACATTAACCTTATTGGAATATAAATAGGGTTTTTTTATCAACCCCCTATTCGTTGGAGGAAAAGGAAACAAACTAGAGCAAAAGGAAACGTGATTTTATTCTCTAAAAAACAGTTTAGTTAAAAACGTTAGTCATGTATTTCATACTCACTTACTCTCAGAAAGTGTAGGCTTGGACATAAAATTTTACCTTTCAATTCATTCAAAAGAAAGGGAAGATCTAAAGTTGAAGCCGTTAAATTCTGTTTCTCCCTCCCCTAACTGACCCTTCTACAAGAAAATCTGGAAAAAACTCGGATTCCGCAAAAAAAAAATCTTGTAACCGACACAACTTTATTTTAAGCAATGCAGTAACTGTACTTAAGAAGCTGTATCGGTTACTAGGAATTTTTATAGAACCCCAGTTTTCTTGAGATTTTCTAGCAGTAATTCATTTATTATTGTTTGTAGTAATGCATTTATTATTGTTTTAAAAACAGTGTATTGCAACCGTTAGAGGCTACAGATCGTTTAATAATCTGCCGTTTGAGCCAGGTTAAAAACAGTGTTGGTCTTTTATGGAATAGTAAAGTCAATCGCGACTTCCTATTATGTAATCTTTTTAAGAACTTACAGCTTACAAAAATATAAATGTAATGAGAGCTTTCCTCTTTTGCCAGGTAAGAGTATGTTCCGCTTCTCACGTCATTAAAAAAAAATATCAGATCACATCGTTAAAAAAAAGTGCACCTTTACGCAGTTAAGGTGCACGCAGCTAGTTGCTCTATAAAATCGGAAGTTAGGAAGGAGAAAGCGTGTACTTTATAAATATTGCAATGCCATGAAAAAGCCGGAGACTACATACCCGTAATGAGATGAAAATGTAAATAAAAGTTGAAGAGGCATTAAAAGTTTTTGTGATACTAAGTATCCTTTTTAATCTCTCATTAAAAAAAATCGCAAATTAAGAAATCATCCTGACTGCGATTTGTTTATTTTACAAGCATTATGTCGCAAGGAAAAGGGTAGAGAATTTTAAACGTGATCTTAGAGAAATGCTCGGCATAAAAAAACATGGACTTAAACTGAATGAAGGAACGGGGGTACTGAAAAAAAAAAGAAAAGAAAAAAAAGGCGAGAAATCTTACTAACAAGCACATTATTTATTAAAATTTGAGAAACTAGAAATTAATGGAATGTCTGAGCTAAACAAATGCTTGTTGCGTTTTTTTTTTAAACTTACACTGGTGTGCAAAAATTAAGGACGAAGTCGAAAAATTAGCATATGGGGGGGGGGGGGAGCTAAACGAAGAGGCAGAGCGGACAGAAAGACCAATCAGGAGATTAAGTAAGGTGATGTACGGTAGCACATGCGCAGATATGCAGGCAGACGTAATGGGGGAGTGTCTGAGTAGTATAAAGCATGTTGTCGGTATAAGATCAGTATTTCTGGCAAAGAGATTGCACGCCGTATACCAGTTAAAATCACACCGAATTGCTGTCTCAGCGAGAAATGGCGAATAATCAATCTGTTAGACGACATCTGAATGCTTTTACCCGAGGTCGAATCATTGGGAAGTTGGAGGAAGGCCGCAGTGTGACAAGTGTGGCTGCAGAGTTCGGAATTGCTCACAGCATCGTTTCACGACTTTTGAGACAATTTCAAACTACAGGAACAGCTATCCGGGGGTTCAGTAGTGGTCGTCCACGAGGAACCACACCCGCAGATGACCGGTATATTGTCTTACAGGCCAGAAGAAACAGGCGGCAGACAGCGGGAGAAATCGCTAGACACACGACACAGGCGACTGGACGACCGATATCGCGTTTCACCGTGGCCAGAAGACTGCATGGTGGTGGTCTGTTTGCACGACGCCCTATACGGTGTGTACCTCTAACGCCTGCCCATTGGAGAAGGCGTTCTCTGTGGTGCCGGGAACACTGGAATTGGAGAGACAATGAATGGGGACGAGTACTCTTTACAGATGAGAGCAGATTCAGTCTGAGTAGCGATTCTCATCGCATACTCATCTGGAGAGAGCGGGGAAGCCGCAATCATCCCTCGAACATCATTGAAAGGGACAGGTATGGAGGTCGCGGTGTTCTCGTTTGGGGAGGCATCATGCTTGGTAGTCGTACAGACCTTCACATCTTCGACGCAGGTTCAATCAAAGGGACCCGTTATTGTAACGAGATTCTTCTTCCATATGTGCGTCTTTTTAGAGGCGCTATGGGTCCGCAATTCCTTTTCATGGACGACAATGCACCATGTCATCGCACAGTAGCTGCCGAACATCTCTTAGAGAGTGAGGATATTGAACGTATGGATTGGTCGGCACGATCTCCGGATCTCAATCCCATCGAGCATGTATGGGATTTTCTAGACAGACGCTTGGCAGCTCGTACCTTACCACCAGTAACGATTCGGGAGCTTCGATTGGCGTTGCAAGACATTCGTCTTGCAGCGCCTTGGGCAGCAATGCCTCAACAACTCATTGCCACCCTCATTCTCAGCATGGGCAGACGCTGTGAAACCTGCCCAACAGTCGGGGGAGATCATATCCCCTACTAAAGACCGGATGTTTCTTGCTGGATGTTTCGGCCTTCAGTCGCATTGCGCTCCATGCTACTTTTTCAATAAAGCTTCTTTTTATCCCTCTGATTTCTCTTATAGTAAGTGTTGCTTACATTACACATGTCCTTACATATTGGGGATCTTACGGTATTAAATGTGTTGATTTGGAAAGCTTTTGTACAAAGTTATATTGAAAAAACCGTCTCGTCCTTAATTTTTGCACACCAGTGTATTATTGCTTTATTTATTTATTTATTTATTTTTAAAGAAACTCAAACGCAAAAGATGCTATATTTGAGACCTTAAGAGTATAAGAAGTCAAAAGTCCAAACAAAAGCCATCATTTTAGTTTTCCTTTCTCAAACTGTGGCCTCAATTTTCTCTTCAAGATGATGGATGTTGTAGAATTTTAGGGCTGCTGCCATTCTAGATTTTTCTAAAGTAACCAGATAAGTAATATTTCGTTTTGTTAACCGAATATTTGGAGCAAACTATATGATACTTTCAACATCAAACTGACCCTGCTTTTTCAGAGACAGAAAAATCTAAAATATCTCAATTTCTTCATTTTAGGTCTCCTACACGGCCGCATGGTTAAATTGTTTATTGCTAAAGGAGAAAAAAAACCCGCGACCGAAATTGCATAACGAATAGTTGAAGAGCAAACATTCAAACAGTGTTTTCTCCAAAAATGAAAAAAAATGAGTTAGTGATTTTTCTTTGAACTCAACATTAAATGGTACAAAAATATGCTATTGTTTTCAACCAAAACATATTTTTTCCCATTATAAACCTATTTATAAAATTCAGGTTTCATTCAAAAGTGTTTCCTCCAGAGCCAGTTTCCAGTCAAACAGTGATTCCTCCAGTCAACCAATCAGAGCTGTTCTTACTGATCACGTGACCCAGCTATTGCCCAATGTGTCTAGTGTTTCAGAGGTTATGTTATTGTTTGCTTGGTGCTATGTTGGTTTGTTTGTTTATTTTAGAGCGGTGTGCTTTTACCTAAATTTTTATTATTAATTTAGGGATGGAAGAAATAATAGATGCACATTGTGAAAAGTGTTGTCTTACAATCTCTTCCTCTTAGCCATGGAATATCAGTTGAAAAGAAAAGAGACGTAGACAAACTTTTAAACTTAATGTATGGCGAAGAGTGGCAAAATCAACCTGATTTTAATTGGTACAAAGACATTATTTATAATTTACCTGCACGCAATGATGAAACGGAGGAAGTAGTGTGCAATTGTTTGGATGAGGATTATGCAGGACAATTTTTTTTTCACATATAAATTTCTAGCTTTATTTTATAACAATCAGTTTTATTATGTCATTAATTAGTTTTATTCCATTAAAAAATGTAATCGTAGCAATTTAAGTTACTATCTTTTTCATTCAAAAAGTGTTTTATCCACATTGAAAACATTCAAAACACGTTTCCTCCTTTGAGTTCGGTCAAAACATGATTTCTCCAAATTTCAAATGCATTTTTCTAATTCATTTTAAGTTTATTAGGTAAAGTACGCCTACAAGTCTTACTAGTAATCAGTAATACAACTAAAAAAATGATAATTGGGGTCTAATACGAGTTTTTTTTAAATATATTAGTTTTTTGTGTTTCCTGAAAAACTGTATCCGAAGGAGAAAACATGGTTTGAATGTTTGCTTCTCAGTTATGTATTTGCTCTGTCTTTAAAACATCTAATATTAAAAGTCCCCCGTGACTTTTTGACGTATAGCGTATGTCTAAACGATGTGCTAGGATGGTTCAAAAATACATGTATAAAAAAAAAGTTTCTCCTAGATAACAGGACACCCCTCAATATTTTCAGACTTGCGGATAAGAAATTTAGCTTTCTATTTCAACTGAAAGAGGGTGCTCAACTCCCTCCCCCAAACATCATAAGTATGTGGAGAGG